>NW_010138041.1:0-46957 GCF_000699245.1 Pterocles gutturalis | reverse complement strand
ATCTGCATTTTATCTCTCTTTGTAGCCCCGAACGTGTCCATCTCTTAAACAAAGGGATTCCTGGAACCTTGGCAAAGGCTTGTCCTTCAGGGTGTCTCAGACAAAAGGAGTCCTGGAACCTTGGCCAGGACTTGTCCATTTCAGCAAACTTTGAGACAGTAACGTAAAAAGTGTGGCCTCTTACACTAAGTCATGTAACTCAATAGAAGAACAAAATATACTAATAGCTTCATTAAAGAGCCCTACATTTAAAAGCAGTAATGTATTTGCAATTCAGTATTTTAGAGAATTGATAAATCAAGTGGCAGGAAACAATTATTAAAACACATTAATTATCTTCACCTAGAAAGCATTAGCTATATCCCAAATCTATGCATATTAATTATTCAGGAAAACATAAAAGCCATCGATGTGAATTCCTGTTCAGCAACATATTGCATCGGAGCCCATAGAGTCAGAAGAATGTCAAGCTTAGTGACACTTTTCCGCTTAGTACACCGATATTGATTATGCACTTTGTCCGTCTTGACTGAATATTTAGGACACTATGCAGAAATACTGTACATTACAAATTAAGTTGATTTCCACTTTTGTTACATTGTGTGTCATTAATTTAGAGTTTAATTCTAAAGTTTTGTCAAATGCAGCAATGAGTGCAAGGGAAGGAGTCACAGAGCAGCTCGAAGAGCTCACCCACTACCCAGGGATTGCACTTATCCTCTCACTACACCACTCTTCTTGGAGGCTCAATTCGTCCCTGCAGGCTGGTGCTCAAGCAGATGGAACCACGTCCTCTGCTCCATCACCCCTTCTCTGCAATGCTCTGTCCTTCCAGGAGAGTTGGACTGAGGCATCTTGTCACTGCTGTGACCCTGGAGATTTAGCATTATGCTCTGTGCTCCTTCCACCACACACTCACAGATAAAGCAGGCCCTAGTGATGAGTGACTAGCATTGCAAAGGTGAGCAAACAAGCTAAGAAGACAGATTAAATTTCACCAAATTTCCAGAACTATGGCTGTGCCAGGCATCATATGCATGCAAGCTGGGAGAGATTACATTTCAGACTCATTCAGGATAAATAAAAGGAAATGAAGGAGTCCTACTATCAGAAGGAAACTGTAGGCTTCGATTTCTAGATGCACTCAAGTGGCGTAAAAAAACCCCACATACTAGTTAACTCTTACGTCTAATTTATATTCACAGAATCACAGAATCACAGAATGTTAAAGATTGGAAGGGACCTCAAAAGATCATCTAGTCCAATCCCCCTGCCGGAGCAGGAACACCTAGATCAGATCACACAGGAACGCATCCAGGCGGGCTTTGAATGTCTCCAGAGAAGGAGACTCCACAACCTCTCTGGGCAGCCTGTTCCAGTGATCTGTCACCCTCACCGTGAAGAAGTTTTTTCTCATATAATTTATATTCTTCATACTATTTAGAAAATCTCAGAAAAGTACCTGATCTAAGAGGTCAAAAATCAGGGCTATTTATGAACTTAGAGAAGCATCAACCCTAATGGATGTCACGGAGAACACCCCATCCTGCTGCCTCTTCCTCTGCTCTATTAGGAGAGGCTCCAGGCATTTGAGAAAGTTCATTAACTTAAATTTTACTTGCCAGATACCTGGCAGTCAGGCAAGATCACATTACAATAATTATCAAATGCTGAGGTATGGGGGAAAAAAAAAAAAAAAAAAAAAAGAGTAAAGAAGGCCAGCAGTAACCAGAAGAGTTAATTCAAGAGAATAGGTGAGAAAACACCTCTTAATCAAAACAAAAGGTACAACACATTATGATTATTACAACTGTTGTTAGGCAAAGCAAGCCTTTTCTAAAGCTATGAGAACTGTTCAGAAATTTTCAGTGACAATAGCCTGTATGTTCAGCAAATAGATCTGTCAGCCTACTCACAGCTTCTCAATTATTTATCACACATTTCAACAGATTTAGTCTGATACAAATGAACTTGTTGCAATCCTATTAATAAAAAAAAAAATTTTTTCTCTTACCTTAAAAAGACGATTGTTCAATAAAGTATTCCACTTAACTAAATATTTCAAAAAATCCTACTGTGGGGCTTGTTTATATTTTCTTCTAAATGGCATACAGAAACAGTTTGACTTACAGAAAACATGCTGTGGGCAATATGAGCTATGGAAAGCAATGGGGAGTAAATATTCAGTGACCAGCTAGGATATCAAAATGTCATTAAATAGCTGCATGATATGTTATTAAAATTATAAAAGACTTTTTAATAGAGGTCTTTGTGTGAGGATGGCTAGAGCTCTTCTAAAATGGTAAATTTCATCAAGATAATTGTGTGTATGCAATCTCCCCAAGCTGATATACCAGAAAAAATCCACATAAATACCTCAAATACATACAAAGATTTTTCTCCCCCTTATAGTATAATAATAGCTATGAATTTAAGAATGCTTAAATACTTGATCTCTTTTCTTTATCTGATTGATTCTGTATTTTTGTTAAAACTATGGAGAAGAGACTAAATGTACTAAACCCAGCTTTTACTTTCCTTGGAAAAAACAATCTCCAAAACATTCTCTTTTTCCCTATCAATCTTACTATTACTTTAACACTCTGTGTTTTTATGATACTGTGACATTTGTCAAAATACAAGGCTTCTTGGTACAATTCAAATCATACAACTATCCAGTCAGTAACAGAAATTATGATTAAATAATTGACACTATATACTTATGAATATAATTTACATATCCTATGTAACTAATCCTCCTCATGTTAATTTTTTTTTTTTCTTTAGTTCACTCTTGATCAGCTTAAGGAAATGGCATAACAGGTTTTGCTGAGGAAAAAAGCATCACAAAAATAAATCAGCAGTATAATAAGAGTCATATCCTCATTCAGAAGGACACAGGCTTCTTCAGAGTCCTGTGCTATATCTTCCAAAAGCACGTAAATATCTCAGATGCACTAGTACACAGGAAAAACAGTTTCTAGACAGCCAGTTCTCCCATTGTTCTCTTCAAGACCTTTGTTATTCTTCGTGGCATTTACTCACCATTTTTCTTCTGTTTTCCCCTTCCTCTCTAGCTTTCTTTATTGTATCCTTACATAATGAGACAGGATACTATGAACCAAATAACCGAGTCACAGACTGCATACTTTCAAAATAAAAAGTTACCTTTCTCATTAGCCAAATACAGTAACTGTATTTAATCCACTACTTTACCATCAAGAGACATATTTATCTTAAGGAAATACTAAGACTTGCTCTTAAGGTATACAGCATGAGCAAGAAAGTAGTGGAAGACTAAGGAATTCAATTGCCTGAATATTTAATAAAATTTTCTCTCATAGTCATAATCAAGACATAGTTCAGCAAAGCATGTGCTGAACTTTAAATATTCAAGTAAAACACTTGAGCATATCATTAAAATTAAGTAAAATAAAATAAAATGAACACAATTTCCAGTGAGCTGATGATCCAGATCTATTAACTCATTAAAGTACTCAATTTTTCAGATTATATGCAGCTATTTTAGCAAGATATAACCATAAGGACTGCCAGGCCATCAGTACAGGAAAAGGATTAGCACATTTAGGATGTGAAAGATCTAAAAGTTAAAATTTAACACCACTAAAACTAATTCATTATATGGAGCTTTTTCACTTTCAGGAAGAAAATCAGGGGAAGTAAAATTCCTTTTAAGTGCTTACCTTCATAACACAATCTCATTCAAAATATGCTGCAAATCCAACATTTATTCTGTACCACAGTGTTTTGGGGGACAGAAATCACGCTTTTGGCCAGCAGCAGACTGTGTATCCATCACCATTGCTACAATGCCTGGAGATCCAAGTATTGTTTCTGAAATTAACTAAGGAGACAGCAGCACTGAAATGTGCAGGCAGCACAATCTGATATGTTTTCATCTGTCTGCTCCAGAGAAAATATGGTTCTGTATGTTTACTGAGTTGTTTTTTCTGCTTCAGGACCTTAGCACTCAAAGCAGATTAAAAAAATTATCCATATTTTAATGAGACCATTATGAACAGCTCATCTTCTAGCTTTTCTTAGACCACTAAATTTCTGTTGGCTATAGGTAAAGGTTGTGGAAAAATGGCCATTGCAATTGCTTTGCAATGGAGTTCTCACAACATCCCCACAGCATCTTTATTCTCCCACTACCGCACAGCTTAAGCAACCCAGGCTGAGCTTGGTAAGGACTATACATTCTTATTTCCAAAATGATATTTTGTGTATTTTCTTGTTCTATGAGTATAATGCTTATTATTCTCGAATAGGAAAAAGCCCCCCCCCCCCCCTAAACCTGCAAAGAAAGGTTTCCATGCTGTGTTCCAAATTTCCTGCAGTAAGTCTCCATGCTGTGTGAAGTCACATACAGCCAGAGCTGAATCTGAAACTGCCTTGTCCTTGGAAGTCTCACCATCTGGTGGTTTGCACCATTAACCCACTTGAAAAATGAATCAATCTCAAACTGAAGGCTGACACATTGTACGTTTGTAGACATGAGGATGTGATTTCAACCATGAGTCATATACATATTGAGTCAAAATCATTATCCTCTAAATGCACAACGTAAGAAGATGTAAGTTAGTATCTAATGATAAGGGAAAGTGTGGTTCTTAACGAAAGTGGAACAATGCAGGGACAGATTCCCAAGAGAGTTGCGGGGGGGTGGGGGAAGATGTAGATAGCACCAAGACTTTGGATGGGAGTTTAGAGTTTCTTGGACTACCTGCATCCTGAAATGAAAAGAAAGACTCCCTCCTCAGACTTCAGTAATTATATAAATTCAGTGAGCATTAGCTTCAACTGCAAAACATTCCCAATCACTACTAACACATTAAGTAAGAAGGCAAGAGCTTCAAACTTACACTGAAGAATAACCTTTAACATCCATTGCAACACCGGAGTCCAACACAGTACTTGCTGTGTTCTACAGCAGGGCAGCTCTCTCTGCAATGTCAGAGTAATTTACATCACCTTTCTTCATAGTCTCTGCCAGATGTCTGCAGAAATTAATTCACAGCTATTGCAAAGCTCTGTAGTACACATTTGTGTAAGGAACTTTTTATCTACAGATCACATCTGAATAGGATCCTGATGCTTTCCTCCCTGGTAAGTCTGGCTGCAACTCCTGAGTGACTTCTCTTCTGATGACATTCTAGCAGTCCTATCACCGCTCCCATGTGTGTGCTAGGAAATGGGGAAACCTCCACCTGGCCTCAGCTATTCATCTGGAAGGCTTCCTAGTTGCTGGCTGGTAACATTCCCCAAACAGAAGGTCCCACCAAACTTCCTCTGCTGCTGAGCAGAGCAGCACCCAGCTCTGGTTCCCAGACTCTCTGCTGCCTAGCTCCATTATACAATGGGAAGGGGATCCACTATAAGTCCCCAAACACTCTTCTGTGAGGAAGGCTGGAGACCAAGGCATCCAGAATATGGATGAAAGGGATACAGAAATAATATCCAGGACAGATTAATTTCCAAGTTCAGCCAAAAGGTAAATTCTCCAGCAAAAAAAAAAACAAAAGGCAAATTCTGTGGCATCTGAACAAATATTTAATGCTCTGGCCACAGAACATCACCCTAGATTAGATCTTGATTGAGATTAATGGGGCATGTCCTTTCTCCCTTGTTACTTTTTTAAACCTCATCTAGATTTGCAATGAAAGCAAATTGCTATGGTCATGTTTTCAGTCATAAAGAGTAAGGCTTTTTAAAGACAACTTGAGATTCTCCTCAAAAGAGAATTGAAAAAACAATTAAATTTGTAGAATATTTGTAGAAAATATATTATATATGCTGCAGCAACTATCCAGAAAATAGATCAGAAAATAATAAAAGAAAAAGAAAAGCTTATTTTCAGCGATAATATTTCAGCTGGCCTCAGTTATTATCTTTAATGCTTAAAGAAGCTTTAAGGCTTCTTTGGTTTTCAAATGTTGAGGTAATAATACATTCAATTTCCGTTAAGTAAAACTTCCTCTTGATCAGGCCCTATGACTCTATGTTTATTTAAAGTTCTCACTACCCTGTACTATGGCATTACTATCAATGCTTCTTAATCACTAATAGTCTTTTCTGAAAATGCTAAACCAAGCCTTTGAGCTGATGAAAATGCTAGACAGGGTGTACATTGAAATATACATACATAGAAACTGAGACATTATTTTACAGTGCACATCTTCTCAAAGCTATGACATTAAAAAAATTTGTCTCCACTTACCTTTCTTTAGTACATTATACATATTCATTTACATAAGTAAAAAACACATGTAAAATGCTTCTGTTGTTGAGTGTCATAGACATTAAGTTACTAAGAAAGAGATATCAGAATCTCTATTATGTCAAATTGCATCTTACTTTAACTAAATACATTGCCGCTACACAAACAAGGTTGAGTCTATTTGATGATTATCATTTGAGATTTCTTAGAACCATGTCAAAATTAATCCCTATTTAATGAGGTTTTTTGAAAAGGGTTTAAAATATCAAAATTCTGAAACACACTCATTGGAACTATTTGTAAGTAATTAAAAATGATAGCTTATAAATAAGTTGTGATTGGATCCTAAAGCCATGTCAGAAATAGTGCTCAGATGACAGCCTGTCAGATAACTTTATGCTTGATACATGGGTCCTGCTGATCACTAACCAGTGACATTTTTATTCCACTCTTGAAAAAAGAAAGTTAAAATTTCTGCCATCACAAGTATTTTCACTTTCTTTTCCCTCCTAGTTCACATCATCGACCTGAACACTAGAAATTCATTAATTACTCAGTTTGTGTCCTTCAACTTCTCCATTATCAAATGCCACTGTTACAATGTAAGAGCCATAAATGGAAGGTAACCAAGATGCTCATGAAGCCTTAATTTTTCCTCTCCTTGACAGCGACACTAACACAATAAGCTACGGCATTTCTGTGTAAAATCCTTTTTGCATTTGGAGTGTGTCATATTGCATCAGTCAGGAGCCAGCAAGTTTCTCATGACATCTCACCCATAGGGAAAGCTTGGGTGTGAGGTTTTGTTTTGTTTTACTATTTTAAGAGTATGGCGAGGATTATAGTAAAGGTTCTGGAAAATCCTCAGCCTTCAAAGTACAGTATAAAAACACTTTAAAACAGATATTCAGAAATATGAAGTGCCCTTTATTTTTCATAAATAAGCCACTTGAAGCCGTGAGTATTTAAAAATGTTCTTGCTAACAAAAACATCAAAAATTTTTTGTTGACAATATTTATTTGTTATTCTACAGAAAGTCAGTTATATGACAATAAAACAAAGGAATATTAAATGTCAAGAGAAAAATAAGAGTATCTTTGTTAAACACACCAGGAAAAGTGATAGAAAAATAAAAATTAAAACCTGGTAATTTTTACAAAATTACTTGTTTATGATTATAACATTTAAGTCTTTTTAAGAGACTAATTCTTGCTATTGGTGTTTCCTAGAGAAAACAAAGGTACCCATATAACATACATATATCTATCTGTTCTTTCTAAATAATGACATATGTTGCACATAAAAAGCCACGCTGAGCTGTGAATTTCTTAATGTCTTAGTTTCAGAGGTAATATGAACATTGACTGGAGTCTGAGAATCCTCAAACTGATTAGTAACTTATTTGAAAGCTAGTTGCAGTAAATTTGAGAGGACTGTTCCTGTAAACTAGTGCTATTCTTCATGTCTAAGGACACCTGAATCTGTCCCTAAGATTTATTTTATGTCCTCTGTAAAATGAGAGACAAAAAAAAAAAAAAAAAAAAAAAAAAAGATTTAGGGAAGATTGTAAAATATGTACATCTCAAATTTCACCTCTTGAATCATACTAGTTTCAACTTTTAATTTATAAAGCTGTGTTATCAGCAAGGCTTAACACTATTATTACTATGACATAAATAGATGACAGTCTAGTATTGCACTGCATTTTACTTCTGACTATGACTATTATTTCCAATTGGTGTAATATGTAACAATACCACACATTGTCACACACATTGTCATGACTTATCTGAGAAACATGAGAGCTTGCAGCAAATGCATGATATTTATGAACATCACTGGTACACAGGCACTGTTTTTCATGGTGCTTACTGAAGTGATAGGTAAACATACTCCTATTCATAGGAAAAAAAATTAGGAGGAAAGTATTTAGTGGAATTCTAGATTTCCCAAGGAAAAAAAAAATCCCCTCAATTATTTTGATTTCTATTACAGAAATATGAATGCTACTAAAAATTATTTTCAGCATTATAAAGTGTTGATGACCTGGGGGACTTGTTTAGAGAACTTGTTTATGTACCAGAACAAAGCCTTATGCAAACAAGGAGAAACACTTGTTCCCTCTGAAATTTCTGCATCTCCTGTCCATTTATATAAGACAAGATATGAGCAGTGAGCAGCCAATTGCCTCATAGGCATTAGACTCAGACAGCTATTAGAATATAGTGCAGACTACTGTAAAATTTACAAGCCTGACACAGAGTTTATTAGATTTAAGAGATATAATTGCATTTGTTTCAATGGACACTGGATTTAACCCTATTGGTATGATCCAATGTCTACTGAAGCATATGGAAAAATGCCCACAAAAGGGATCATATGCAGCTCCTATTCAGAGCTCCCTGGGTGATGAAGAGAGAGATTCAAAGATTTTTATTACTATTATCCTTGGCTTATACTGCTGTATTTTTTCTAATTCAAGGACACTTGGTTTTACACTGGAAATGATCCCTGGCAATCACCAGAGAACAATTTCAAATAATTTCTGTGTATTTGGAATACATGCTGCAATCTCACCTTCCTTACAGAGAATGCCTATATGAACACCTCTCTGACCCAAAAAAGAGATGCCTGCATGCTGGAGGGATAAGAAATCAAATTCATTAGGATTTTTGATAGGCCCAAATTAACATAATTCAAGTCCTGAAGTAAGACATAAAAGACCAATTTAACTTGTCAATTAATACTTCATGCTGAAGTGCTCTGATGTCCAAAACACAAATGTGAGAGAGAGGTGACTACTGATCAAGGTATTAACATTATTTGGAGAAGTTGAAAATACATATTAAATTTAGGAAATTAAAGTTAGAAAACTGAGTTTGAGAAAGCATCTAGGTATATGACTTGAGGTTAAATGAAGGCTGATTGAACTGGTTTTTTACTAGAACCTCTCTCTACATGCTCTTGAAATTGTGTGAGAAATCCAGCAAGCTTGGCTTCTCCCACCTAACTCAATAGCCTAAACTGAAAATCGTGCTAAGCTCTGTAGACAACCAGTGCAACCTCGGCAAAGTGATGTAGACTTGTAGTAAGATGTATCAGCCTTCCCCATTTGTCCCAACTGGCTGCAAAGGGAGGCTAGGCAACTGTGATGTTAATGTGGGTGTCTCTGTTCAAGGCTTACAATTAGATTAAAAGGATCTGGGCTTTTATATTGACTTAAAAATAATGTAATGCTCTCCATTAAAATGTATCTGTTTAAAAGATATGCTCAAAATAAATGCAAGACAACATCTGACATTAAATTAGCTTCCTAAATGACTTGATACTAAATTTAGAGAGGACAATAGCAAGGCTCCCTTTGGACTTCACTGGCCCAGGACCAGTATAGAGTAACCAATATTGCTGATCCCAGTTTAATTAATAATTTGTGGGTTTTTCATCTCAGATAATTCTCAGAATTCCTTCTTTTTAAGCTGCAACACTAAAGGAGAACAGTAATAACTGCAGGTGGATTACTGAGTGGAGGTTATGGGGTTTTAAATCTTCATGACATGTGTAGAATCCGTTTCCAAATGCAATTTGTTAAATATCATTATATTACATGACAGCTCTGGGAGTGAGGGAATATGAGAATAGTAAAGCCAAAGTCCCTTGGGGTAGTCAGATAAAATATAGCAGAACCTGTCTAAATAACACATTTGTTATATCTACTTTTGTTGCTTTAAAATGCTTCACTCAGGAAGCTGCTAAGCTCAGTGGAAGAAATCACCTCATTTCAGCCATCATAAAGGCATTGTTGTATACTACTCCTGTTTTAACCATGGCAACATACTGCTTCCAAAAATAAATTAAAAAAAAAAATCAGTGATGCAAAGCTAGATTTAAAATATTCATTTCAGAATTAAAACATATTATAAACAAAAACTTCTTGTCTATCTTTAAATCACCCATTTCCCTTTTTTTTGAAAACTGTCAATTTAACCCCAGTTCCCAGGTTTTCTTCTTTAGATTCCACTTCCACTGCAGCAGATATGCCATGCTTTCTCTATGGGGCCACATCTGAAATGAGTCAGTCACTCTACACTACTCACCATCAAAAGAACTTCATCTGAAAGTACTTTAAGATTGGATCTTTTGTGTGAAGTTCAAGCAATCTGCAGCCAGTGAAGAATAAAAATATATTGAGGATTCACTGCAAGAGATGCAATCATGAGGTGCAGAAATAATTGCTGGAAAATATCAGAAGTTTGTGTGCCAGGGAAAGTTGGGTTTCATCTGCTCTTAGAGGATTCTATGCGTCCAGCTGACACACTAATTTTATATGCCAGGGTACAAAGATAGTAAAAAAGTATCATATATAAAATTCATCAAGAACTGTTCCAACATAACAAATGGCTGATTTTTTAATGAAAAAAGCATGGCTAATAACGTTATATTTTTGTTTCATTTTTAGATACATGATAAAGTCACTGGCAGCTCCCTAGTTGACAATGGAGCCTAGTTCTATTCCATGTTAATTAACATGTAATGTTTATAGTCATTTATAGTTATAATTGTTGTATATGCTTATATTAAGCTAATAAGGACTATAAGTTTCATTTTTAACAATATTTGTTAGATTGAAGCAAATCAGAGGTTTCTATTTTCAATTTGAAATAGAAAAAAAATGGAAAAAAATAAGTGGTTATGCTTAAAGATTTATGCTGGAACTTCATTTCTGCAGGTAGTGCATGAATATTTTCTCTGAAATTAAGTGTACTTGATATACTCTTCATGCACTTTATACAGTTTTATGAAATATAGAAGAATCCACAGCGGCTGTGTATGTTATTTACGAAGAGTCACTACTTTCTGCAGAAGTAGACTGAATTAAGAAATACTGAGTCATCCGATCAGTTGTCACTTGGTACCATCATAGACTTGCCCAAGGGAAAAATGAAAGTTTGACTTGAAAATTATCTTGACAAATAAGCCTTCAGAAGGAGATGCTAAGCCAGGTTAAAAAGGATAAGGACACTATTTCTATGAAAACAACAACAACCAAGCAGACCAACAACTGAGACTTTTACAGCTAATTGGAACAAATGGCGAAGATACAGTTCCTACAATACTGTAGCCTTTCCAACTGAAGATCAAAGAAAGGCTTGTACTGGAATGTACTAAAAGTAGTTTCAGATTTTCAGGTGATTTACTATTTTACTAGGTCATCAACATTCCCTAAAAACCAACCACGCCAAAAAAAGAATTAAAAGCAAAAAAAAAAAAAAATCCATCTAACAGCTCACTAACCTAGATATCTACAGAAGCTGTAACATTTTTAGAGGAGTAGTAAGAGCTAAGACATTAAAGCCTGTAGAAAGGCTGTCACTGTCCAGAGGATCCAGTGCAGATCCTCGGAGTTTCTCAGCTAGGGAAGCTGCAACTTTTTGCAAAGAGTAGACTGCCTAGCAAGGCAGCTTATGATGTCTCATGCACCCGGGAGTTCTCTGTTTAACTGTGCTACTCATCTCATCAAGGAGGCACTAATTTAGGATCATTTGGAAATGTTGTTCCATCTGCAAATTAAATTGCACTTCCTATTTCACAAATACCAAGAACTAAGTAGAAGTCACCTTCACTTTTTCTCTTTCTATTTAACATCACTTTTGCTGCCAGAGGCATGTACTCCACAGCTTTCTTCTTGTGCCTGGCTGGTTTTATTTTTGATCCTTGTTAATATACTGTAATAATGAGTCTATAAAGACCAATTTATTAGCGTAAAGATGACTGGCATCTCTAGACTCAACAAACCTCAGCCTAACAAACTGCATGACTGCAAACTCTATCATTTCCTATGTACCTCCATGTCACTCGCTTTCATGTTGTTGCAGCTTGTATCTTCAGTGGTACCAGAGCTTTGCTTTTATACAGAGGAAAATGTAACAATAAATTCAGGAGCACGTGAATGCACGAATCATTGCATGCACAGTAAAACAGAACAGGATGTACTCTGCTGCCCAGGGAAAAATATCATTAAACACCTTTAGCTACCATTTCTCTAAGAAGAATCTTGGAACTTTTGTGTCTCTCTGGACTAAACAAACCTCCAGTTTCACAGAAATTCTGAATTTCCCTGATGACCCTAATAAAATAATAATTGCTATTAAGAAAAGATGAGGTTTATGGAACACCATTCCTAAAGATATAAATTAAAGCTAGGACTAAAACAAAATGACTGGATTTTCCTTTTATCTAATCTATTGGTTTTATCTGAGTCATTGAACTATATACCCTTCCGAACATCATGAAGTTCAACAAGGCCAAGTGCAAGGTCCTGCAGGTGGGTCAGGGCAATTCCAAGCTCAAATACAGGCTGGGCAGCGAATGGATTGAGCACAGCACTTAGGAGAAGGACTTGAGGGTGATGGTTGATGAGAAGCTGAACATGAGCCGGCAGTGTGCGCTTGCAGCCTAGAAAGCCAACTGTGTCCTGGGCTGCATCAAAAGAAGCATTAGCAGCAGGTTGAGGGAGGTGATTCTCCCCCTCAGCTCTGCTCTCATGAGACCCCACTTGGAGTACTGCATCCAGCTCTGGAGTCCTCAGCACAGGAAAGACATGGACCTGTTGGAGCAAGTCCAGAGGAGAGCCACGAAGATGGTCAGTGGACTGGAGCACCTCCCATACAAGGACAAGCTGAGAGAGTTGGGGTTGCTCAGCCTGGAGACAAGAAGGCTTCAGGGGGACCTTATAGGAGCCTTCCAGTACCTCAAGGGGGCCTTATAGGAGAGATGGGGAGGCAGTCTTCATCAGGGAGTGTAGTGGTAGGATGAGTGGTAACGGTTTTTAAACTGAAAGAGGGCAGATTTACATTAGATATTAGGAAGAATTTTTTTCCTGTGAGGGGGATGAGGCACTGGAAGAAGATGCGCAGGGAAGTTGTGGATGCCCCATCCCTGGAGGTGTTCAAGGCCAGGCTGGATGAGGCTTTGAGCAACCTGGTCTAGTGGAAGGTGTCCCTGCCCATGGCAGGGGGGTTGGAACTAGATGATCTTTAAGATTCCTTCCAAACCTAACCATTCTATGATTCTATGAATTTTAAGTTTTAAAAATAAAGCACTGTTTCACTAGGTTTGCTAGATTCAGAGTCAACACTTGTATGGAAAGTGATGAAGAATGTCTATGTGTAAAATCTTCTATTACAAATATTTTCTTCCAAACATTTCTGACATTTCATCTTGCACATCAATTCCTAGAGGCAAGACACAGTATCTACTGGATATGTCATAAAGTATTATGAAATGTACTATATTAAGAACTATAGCAATCATTACTATTTTGTTTTTTATTTTAAACTATCATGCAAATTTAAAAGTTTTTTTTTCTAAACTACAAGAGAGAATCCTTTCCCTTGTCAAAGCAAAGCACCTTTAAATAGTAATGTAATACTGAAATCCTAATGCCAGTGTTGCTAGTTTATATGCAATTGGTGGCCATCTGGCTGCTGACACGAAGTTGATTGCAATACGCATAATAAGGACTGATCAAAGTTCACTACAGTTTCTTGAGTTATTTTTACAGAAACTGCAGGAAAAATAGTATTAAAGACAAATATCCAGAATATCTGAAAACACTAATAACAAGTTTAAAAAAAAAAATATCTCACAAAGCCATGCAGTAGGTCCAGTATATCGAGCACCCTCATTTCACATTTAGAGCAGAGAGATCCAACAAAACTTGGTGGTTAGTGAATGGATTTTGCAACCGTGTGGCCATGATGGAATCATATGACTCTCAAGTGGCTACCATAACAGCTGCTAATTGCCAGTGTGGGATTTAATTAAATATCTCAGCATTTTTTTACAGACAGAATCAAAACAGTATAAATCAATACCAGATAATCAAAATCAGAAAGACAATGAGAAACTGATATTGTCCCCATTTAGTGGCTTGTAATATATGTCTTGAAGTGTCTGTTCTCTAATAGAATAAAAAGAACATCTTTTTCTTTGCCTGAAATAGTGAAAATTACAAACTACAGCAAACAAAAAAAAAAGAGCATGAAATAAAGAGAATACAGCAATATATGAAAGAAGATAATTTTTCAAGTAACAGTATGCAATCTTGTGCCTTTCACAACTCAAGTAATTTTGAACAATGATTAATTTATGGCCATGAAAGGGCAAGCACTTTCCTTCATTCATTTATTTGTTTTATTCCCTGTAGGATACAGCAAATAAAAAACATTACTTCTAAAAAGGCATTTTCCATTGTTATTTGCCTGGAGGAAAAGAATCTTAAAATCCTTTATCTTATCAGCCAACCCACTTACTGTCATACATTCCTCCCTTTTCACGTTCTTCATAATAAATTCAACCAACTTTTGTGATTTCATACATGTTCTAAGGAAAAGTAGTATTAACATGCTTATTGTGACACAAATTTAGATTTTTAAGTTTCTTTAATTCATTAAAGCTGGGGCATTTGGACAGCAATACAATAATTATTTCTCTTAGTTGGGGAAATACTTCCTTGTCCTATTCAATTTAGAAATAGCTTCTGTATACCTTGGAAAGCAGGATGAATTAAAAACATTTTTAAAAATCTTGAAAGTTATTAAAAATGTAAACAATTAGCAACTTGTATATAATTCAATTTATATTAGTTTAATCATCAGAATCTAAATGTAGAGCTATTTCCACAGTGATTCATTGCATACTAGTTAACAAGGTTGAATATTTGGTATTTTATTTTAACAGAATCACAGCAAAGCATAAGCAGTGCAACCTGGAACAACAGTCTAAATCCAATTAAAGCATTCACGAATATAGCTTAAGAATTCAAAAAAAATAAATACAAGAAAGAATGTGTGTGTTACGGCTAACTCTAGGCTCTAACTACTTAGTCTTGACTCCTTTTACTGTTAATGGCAGCAGAGGTTAGGACACTGATGAATGACTGTTTACAGAATTCCTTTTTCTTCCTCTTTTCCCATTGACCATAGATGTACCCTGAAGAGATTATCCTAACGTTAGCTTTTGAGAATACCCACCAATGCCTTTTTTAGCCAATTTTCCAAGTAGGTGATCACAGACAGATGTTCAGGTGTTCCTATACATTGCTGTGCAAATGCAGAAAAGATAAAAATATATATTGTTGAAAGATAAGGTAGATAACTGCCTAAAAATATATTATTTGTAAACACTGGCTTTGGTCATAAGGAACTAGATATCTAGTAGTAAGTAAATTGGACCTGCTGGTTTTGGAACAAATGATGTTACTGCTTGATGAATGCAAGTATTCAAGGATGAAACTGTTGATTTTCATCTGCTTACGGTTAATACACATCCCCACAAACCCTCTGTGCAGCTTCTGTTACATTCAGTAGTTCTGTGTCGGTTTTCCCTGAAGCCGATTATTTTCCAAGTACTGTTCACCTAATCTTCTATATCAGGCTATTACAATTTACCAGGTGGAGACCAGTTCTCAAAGATCATTCAGAAGCTAAAATGTGCAAAAGCCATACATGATCCTTATACATAGTAGTAGATTAATCTGCAGTAAGTACATGCTATTTTAATTCTGTTATCCTTGGGATCCTGTTTATCTGTCAGCACAGTTTAAAGTGTAGGTTAGCATTCATAAACCTGGAAACAATCTTGTTTCCAATCTTGGGATGCAGCAATTTTAGCTGCCACCTCTCCCTACAATTCTCACAACTGTTGCAATTCATTGATGATTTTACAATCTGTCTCTAAAGCTAAAATACTTGGTTTAAATATATAAAAGCCAGACAGGCAACTCCATTATTACATGCAAAGGCATCTCTAGCACCATAAACACAAGCTTAAAGCTTCCCACCACCTTTGCAGTTCTATCTGTGTTAAAAATTGTGACAGGCTTGGCACCAGAATAGCCTAATCTAGGCTTTGTTATGGCAGTGCAAATTACTACAAAATACCTCCTGGATTATGTTAAGGTTCTTTCCAAAGTGACTGCCTTACTGATTGGTACATCCCATTGAGACATTTCAAAGAAAAGCTGGGAATTAAATCATCAGATGCTATCCAACTTCCTACTGATTAATCTTTGTCTGAAATTAAAAAAAAAAAAAAAAAAAGATTCAGTATATGTGAACCCCTTTGCTGCCATCCCATCTATGTAGGGATCTGTCTTGTTAACACAGTCTTGTAGGTCTGTTAAATTGAATGAACCCTTATAATCACATTTGTATATGTTGTAGACAAGATTTGGTCCATGCAATATCTGACAGCCAATCTATATACTGAATTTCTGTGCTTTTGGATACTTGGAATAAAGTTGGTTTCTTCTTTGTTTCTCCTTCTTTTCTTTTTTGATGGCATAACATACCATTTCATTTTCTGCTGTAATATCCTTAATTTCCCAGATTTTATTCCTAATTCCATTTATTCAGTAGGTTATAAATATTAAGGAATAGGCATATTTGAATTTTATTATATTAGCACACTTTACTGAATTGTCTGTGTTACTTTGATATATTTAATTCTTCTCTATTATCTAAAGCATGATTGTCATGCTTTTAAGTCAGGTAAGTATAATCAGAAAAGAAATCAAAGGAACACGCTTAGCCACAAGAGCCCTGAACTGCCATTTCTCTTAACAAGTCTTTTTTGTACAAAATTTCAGTGTAACACCAGGCATTAAAACATACGTAAGTTCTATGCATCCTATTATCACATGATGAGCAGTGGTGATACAGTATGCCAAAAAAAGCATTTTTCAGTTTCTAGCAGCACAGAAATACAATCTAAACTCCTACATCACAACTCGACAAAAATACATCTGATTCAATTTTAGAATAAATTGTTTCCGGAATAAGATTATCTGACACATTTCAGCTCAGAAACATTTCTTGATTTCCAAATTCCCACTTTTTCACAAACACGCATTCTGAGTAAGTTTGGCAGGCTTTTAATAACAGAAGCACAGATATGCCTCTAAAATAAAAGTTTTCAGTATCCAAAGTTTGCAGGGACCACTTCATTTAAGACTCTGAGGGTGATATCAAATCTGAAATGACAGTTTTGATTTTCAGGCATATTTCCCTCTATAACACATACATTCTTCACACTTTAAAAAAATGAAGGCACAGTTACAGCTGCTGCCTACTGATCTGTGTGCACTGAGCAGCACATGAACGTACTCAGCTTATCGGAACCATTTCCAAGAGCATGTTTGTCAAGCAAAACTATCTCAGAGCATTAGGGAACTGACGTCTCAGTTGGACTACTTCACTAACTCTTCTATAATAACGTGGAAGGGTTATTTTAACTGAGACCATGCAAACAAAACCAAAAATTCTCGCAGACTGTTAAGTGACTCAGAAACCTCAATACTATGAAGCCTGAAATCATTTCAGGCTTGAGGTTCAATATGCAAATAAAATCTAGAGCTAGTCAGAATACAACAGTGGGAAGAAAATTATAAGCTTTGATACTGGCCTGTTTCCAAAGTACAAGCCATATCTCAAACTACAAATGGGCATCTTAATGCAGAATAAATACAATAAATTGCTAATAATTCCTATGTTTTTATAGTGATATTCCTCAGTGAGTCACATTGAACTTCATAAGACCATGAACATATCATTATGCTCACATTGCAGGTGTGGAAACAGGCGCAACAAGTGAGCTTTAAGTAAATACATCTAATAATCAGAACACACTGATTGTCATGTAGAGACCAGGTCTATACATTTGTCACACTAGCTTGCCTCCAGACAAAATTGTCTTCTCATATACAACTTTCAGCTTGAAGGCAGCTGGAGAACAAGTTCATTGTAACAATGATCTGTCTGTTGGTCAGCCTTTTACACCTATAACGCCTGAACCTAAAATCCAGTGTGCTAAGGGCTGTGCTTGCCTAAGGAAAAGACAGCTTTTCATTAATTGCTTTGACAAGTCATATAAGTCATAGGCAAAAACAATAGGCTGGTGACCAATGACAGAAAGCTTTTCAGAATGCTATATTATGAGCACAAAAGTGTTAACCCTTTTCCACTGGTGTCTGTGAAAAAACTGAGCAATTTCAGTAAGGCCAGAGTTTTGCCAAGGTTCAAAGGAGGAAATCATATTGACTGGACTGTGACCAAGCAAAGAGTCTTGCTAACTTGTATGGCACCAGCCAATTTTACAAGGGGTAAAGCAATTGACATTACCCATTTAAGGAACAAAAAAATGTGAGGGCAAGGACCCATACGAGTTCACCTTTTTCTGTGACTGCCAAGTTATTCCGACCAAAAAGTACCTCAGCAAAAGCTTCTGCACTTTCTTAAGCATTTGGAGCCCCTCAGCTGTGGCTCTGTCTGGCCTTCACTTACTGCAAATTACTCCAATTGTTGTACTGCCATGTAGAAAAGATTGCCTCCAAATTAGTTTCTTCTAATAAGAGATACCTGCAAAATCAATTGCTCAGTGCATTCATAATGACCTCCCACTCCTCTGAGCTTTGAAATTCCAAAACTGCCATGAATCCCTGAAGGGTTTTGTGTATATAAGGAATGCATTAACCACCCTATCGCAAACATATATAATTCCTAGTTGAATTTGCATATTGTATTATGAATGTTATAATGGAAATAATCTCATTAAGATTTCAAAGAGTGGGCAGTAAATAAAGACAGCCAACAGAATATGCTAAGCCCAGGAGTCCCTCTACCCCTGTAGCACTTAGAGATCCATGTATATGGGGAGCAAGTCAGACAGTTGATGTCATAAATAACAAACATTTTTGTGTCTCCAGCTCCTCTTTATTCCCCATGCTATGTGTATTTGCATAGAGGCATTTAAGTTGGGCCCCCGATGAAGCTGACTTACTGGCTGGAATTCCTTTGTGCTGCTCTTCAGGTGCTCTCCTGCTGACCTGTGATCAGGCTCTGGGCATCTGCTGCTGGCATGCACATCAAACTGGTAGGAGTGGGATGGATTGAGGTTCCCCTCCCCCAGCAACTTTAAATCCCAGGTTTAATTCACCAGGTTGGCAAACCTATGATTGAAGGTGCTTTTCCCTTCTCTGACAGACAAACCCCATAAGCCCCCAGAAGACCAGGTTTCTCAATGGGAGCCCCATGGTCTAAGTAGCTTAGCTACCCCTGGCTGTAGCACCAATCCTGCAACCATTTGCTGACTTGCCAGATTCGAGTGGCCCTTTCAAACCCCTTCCCTTTGACCAGGATGACGGACGAAAAAACTACCTGTGTTCCAGAGTTCCTTACTGCTGCTCCCAGGGCTCTGTAATCCTTTTTGATACTCCTCACACTGCTCCTGGCTGTGTCACTGGTGCCCATGTGAAACAACAGCAGCAGATAATAGTCAGTGGGCCATAAGAGGCTTGGGAGCCTCTTGGTGACATCCCTGATACGAGTCCCCAGTAAGCAGCACACCTCTCTAGAGAGTGTGTCAGGCTGGCAAATGAGTGCCTCCGTACCTCTTAGAAGAGAGGTGACTACTGCTATCACCCATTGACTTTTCTTACTTGCGTTGGTTGTTATACAAGGAGCAGATTGAGCTGCTTTGATCAGCTCCAGCCTCTCCCCTGGCGCAAGAGACCTTTCCTCTTCAGTCTGCAGAGTGATGAAGTGGTTTTGCAAGGACACCTCAGCCTCCAGGGGAAGCCTCTTCCTCTTGCTGGTCCTTGCCATTGTAAGCTAGCATTCTTCTACATCATTGGCCCCACTCCCTTCTGTGTGTGACTGAGGGGGAGTTTTTGGCTGTTTGTTCGTGGGCTGTGGGTCCACTGCAATCTGCAGACTCCTTGAAAGCTTAGGTACTTTGAGGGTTAGGTAGGCACTAGCCAGTTATTTTTGTGTTAAAGTTTGAGTTTTAGATGCCTGAAGGTCACGTAATTTCCACCTCAGAGATTCTTTTTAGGATCTGTACCACAATGAGTAAGTATATTTTTGCTTGTTACAAAGCTGATAAATAGACAGTAATTTCATTTTCTCCATAAAATTATCATCTGGAAAAACAAAACAAAACAATACCCAAACCCAACAAATTAAATAATTTATCTTTTTTTTTTTTTTTTTTTAACTAAAACCAGGAAACAACAGTGTGATTTTGTGCAGATCCCCACCAATTTCAGTAGTACTACTCACAGTGGCAGTCATCCTCCTGCTTAGACTAAATCACAGGGCCAAGACCTAACAGCCTAAACAGCTTCACTGATTACTCCAAAATTGCAAGAATAAGCACAAACAAAAAAGTGGGAGAAAACAGGCTACCTATTTTTTTTCCTACTAATCTTAAGCACAGACTAAGACTAGCATTTTCAGGGAGACATTTCATTTCCAGACTACAGTGAGCTATTAATGAAGTTTCCATAATAATTTTAGGCAGCTATTCTCCAATACACATCATATTATAATGTGGACAATAAATGCTTTTATTAACAAGCAGATGAGTCTGTCGTTCCTATGTCAAGTAAGGATTCTCTCATAATTAGAAACCGCACATTCCCTAGAAGCATAATTCTTACTGAGTACACAGCTGCAGGGAGCCTCTGCGGTGGCTGCACCCTGCCTCCCTCAGAGAGGTCCCCGTGGTATGGAATTTATTTCCAGCAGTGTTATAGAAATAAATGCAGAGTAGATTTTAAATACATTTCTAGCTTTTATTTTGAAACAACTTATGTACTGAGAGTGCAGTTCCAAATGGATTCCAACCCATCCCTTCCTCTTTGGCCCTAAGCTTAATAGCAGTAGGTGCAACTGAAACTTAAAGGGGCAACTGATGGAAAAAACCTCACAACCTTAAAACAATTAAAACATGTTTGAACTAAAGTGGATGCAAAGCACTGTCAAGGATGAGGATAAGTTTTACGAAAGATATCTCAGCATACAGCAATGGTATCATAACTGATGGAAGGACTTCAGGCAAAAGCAACCCTCCCTTTAGGAGGGTTCTCCTGAACCTTCTGTCCTCCCACTCTACCAATAGCAATATCTCCCTCATGATCAATCTGTATGACTTCTGTTCCCTCATATCTTTCCTATCTAACAAGAGCTACACCACCTTTTTTGGGTTTTGACTATTTTTTTTTTGTTTTTGTTTTGTTTTGTTATCAATAAAAAATTGCTCCCAAGCTGGTATGCAAAGGGGGCTTAATAGCCCACAACCATTGCAACAACTTTTCGGGCAATTAGTCTACCTAAACTCTTCTAACACTTCAGGCCAGACAGACCACCTGGCTTTTAGCTAGAGTTTTCTGCTTTTTGCACCCTGTCATGTTTGCAGCTCTCCAACACCTTATCCAACTCCCACTCAGCCAAGTGGCAACAAAATGCTCAATGTTAAGGCAATCTGGAGATTTTCCTTTGCTTGTCACAAAGTTTGTTGAATTTTAAAGTGTAAATCCTTCTTTTCAAGCACTTGGGAAACTCATCTGATTTGCTGCCCACTAGGGTCTTTCTCATTATACACAATGTCTATTTCTAGAATTTAATGTGAGCACATTTGCAAGGTAACATGTGAATCACACAGAATCTTCAGCTATATTTCTCTATTCACAATGCTGTCAAATTTTATATCAAGGAAGAATGCTGTGAATATGATCAAGAAGGTCATCTGAGGGCTGTTCTAACATCTATTTTAAGTTTATCAGACTTTGGGGTGGTGTGCAAAGAAAAAGACAAACTTGTAGCTTAAAACAAGTAGTTTATTTACCTAAATTTTTAGCTCTCAAGTGCTTTTTTCAGCATGCACAGCACAGATGGATAATCTATGTTAAAGATAGTTTGGTCTTCTATATTACCTTCTCCAGAACATGTCTCTCTGAAGAGTACGGTAATCCCTTCAGTATCAGTAGATCAGAGTCAGGCAAATGAAAAATTCTAAACTATCATGTACTGCATATCATCTCAAAAATTGCTCAGCTTTTTACATCCAAATCAATTTTTTATGTAGCAAGTAATGCTGGCCCAAACACCAAGGTTATCATCTGCCTTCTGAATCTGTTATGTCAACAGCCACTTCTACCTGTACTGTCATCAGTGACTACAAAAGAAGGTTTCTCATACTAGCCTTCAGAAATGCTCCTTTAGAGTTCAATTAGATAAACGAAATATTTTATTCTGAAAATGCTGATACACATTCCTCATTTTTTTTGCAGGCACAGATGGTCAGTGAATAGATATATCTGGGTGAAATACTACATCTTACTCTAATATTTAAATGAGAGGTGTATTTCTAAACACTAATAATATCTCTATTCTTGAATTCTCTTATTGAATATCATAATGAATGCCTATGATCAAATTACACCTACAAAGGTAGTTTATGAGTATTATTTGTATTGAATAGGTTAACATACATGATTAAAATTTATAATTTTATTCAAATAGGTTATACAGATGTTTCTCTCTAAAACTCTTTATAGAAACAACAAAGAAATCAGCTAACTCAGAGCATCCCACACTTCTGCAGACTCCGGTAGCTAGACTTCAATTTTCGGTAGAGACAGCTACATATTTAGGAGTAAGAATGAAAATTTAAGAAATGTTTGACAATTAAAACCAGTATTAGAAAACAAACTACCATCAAGGAAGGAAATTTGATTTACAGATAGAGTGCAACCAAACACACGGCAGTTGTAGGTTTTTTTAATCTATCCAAACAAAAAGCTGAAAAACTAATTAATAGAGCTCAGCAGCAAGTGAGAATTCTGGCCTCCCTTTGTATCTATCAGTATTCTTGTCAGCATGTTAGTTAGATATATACAGTTTCGTTGTGATATGCTGACAGATTTGGACTGTATATATTGCTCCCAGTGGTTTTGGGCTCAGTTTGCAGAACATATGCCCTCACAAACTGGGTTTCCTCTAAGGAATAAATGAAGGGCATCCAGTATAGACTACTGCCATTATTTGAGTACTTTTCCTCCAGTCCTAGTACTCATAATGGTTACTCAAACATTATTACTGTAAACATGTAAAGCAAAAGATGGAGAATTCTTTGTCAGAGGGATTATTTTTTTTTTTCTGGACATATGAAGGATTCAAGTAGTAAGTACTCAATCAATAATAGATTCAATTATAAGGATGCTCAACATATATCCATCATCATTCTAGCGATCTTATATAATGTCTTTCTTTTTGTTTGTTTCTCTCAAGGACAGCTGTGTGTCCTTCTCTCAGTGGCAGTTCAGCACTTTCTGACCTCCTGCACGATGGGCATGGAAAATTTCCCAACTTTGCATTCTTTTGGAAAGCTCATAACAGCTGACCCACAGTCCTGAGAAGTCTAGGACATACCAACATTACATGAAAGGTGAAAAGAATTCTAAGAAATTACTGGACATATTCAAAAGCATTTAATCTTATTTATGTAGCAAGTTCAATGCAGTCCTTTCCAGACACTTTGTTTATCTTGCCTGTCTTTTATACTGAGAGACAGCCAAAGCAAGGAATACCTAAGAATATAATTTGCACACTTGCATGCTTTTTTTTTACATGGTTTAATACTTTCTGAATCACAGTATATTTAATTGTCTTCTACAGTGCTGGCCATTCGAGTTTTCTGCAATAATAATAATGACTCAAAATTATAAAAGAACAGTCCTATTGAACTGAACATAGATTTATAACATAGTGTCCTTGCAAATATACACTTAAGACAACCATGCAGTACTAAAAAAATAACTAAAAATTACCTACTGTCAAAATTTATTACCAGTTAAACTGAATGAAACATTCTTAAAAATACACAAAATACTTGTTTGATTTTGTAAGTAAAACAATTCTGAAAAGGATTTTTTTTCCTCCTGTCTCAAATATGAAGCAAAATCACTTTGTCTCATGCTTTGCAGGTCCATTTGCCATGGTACTGTACAATGGTAACAGAAACATACTCTACAATACAGTCTAGTAGTCAGACTGCTATCAATCTGTTTTGGATCAATATTTATTTAGTTACTCAATTCAGATTTTTTTCCTTGCAAATCCAACTAAAAAGTATTTCTTTTTAAGACAAAAGAACAATGCAAGAGAAGGAATCTAAAGCAGAAAATTTGAACAATTATGTGATCAAAGATTATTTATTTTATTAGCTAAATCATATTTTATTTTCTTCTATTTTTTTCCCTTTCCATTACTGGATATGAAGATTTTTTGCAATCATTTTAATCAACACTCTTATCCTACTTGATTGTATGCCACGGAGCAACCATCCTGTGTGTATGGCAATATCTCCATGGTAACAGATTATAAAACATAATCACAAGATTGTGATCACTATTTAGAAAAGAAGGTAGTTGAACATGAGGAAATTACACTCCCAAGTAATTTCATTTCCTTGGGATTTCAGCAATGTCATTGAAGGACTGGAATTTGCTGTCAATGTCCAAGTTTCAATTAAAAAAAAAAGCACGCAACTTATATAAATTTATACTATAGAAATAAACCAGAAAACAATATCTTGTTTTATCACAGTCATTATTCTGTCTTTAAGGTAAGAACAACCTTACCTATTGTTCACTATGAGCAAAATCATGCAAATAATTTAATATATATTGAAGTCAACTTGACTATGCGACCATTAGGGGGAAGCACCTATTTCACAGGATGTATGCCTTTAAAATGTGCTGGATGTTACATTTTTGATCTGAAGTATAGTCACACAAAAGAAAGCAGCAGCGGTATCTGAATCTACTTAGCTTTTTGAGAATGCATGAGCAAGGAAGAGGACCTGACCAGACATTCCCTTAGTTACAGTTATGGGCTATTAATAGGAGGAGACCAAGCGCAACATGACTCCATCAACTTTTAGGAAAATTGCCTTTATGTATGTTACTTAGCTCTTTGGAGCATATTTAAGCAGGAAGAAAGAAAGGTGTAAAAGCTTTCTCTTCAATTCGTTGCCTCTCATCTTCTCCTGTGAGAAAAGGACCTACCATCTTTTCCTAACTATGCACTAAAAAACTGTCGATGTTTTGATCACTGGTATCTAGTCCCCTTGATCCTGCAGAGCACAGATTACAAGAATTACAAAAGGAATTATTTAGACAAGTTCACAGGAGGAACCCACTCATTACATCAGTTCAGTCGACTTTTAGGAAAAATGTATTTGGATATGTTATTTACATTGAATGAAATAGTCTGAGTGAGAAGTTTAGAAGAAATACCAAATTACTAGATACATACTCTGTCATCAAAAGTCAATTCGTACCATTCTAATATGTGTCCAAGGTAAGGAGGATGATTTACCTTCAGGAGCAACTATTTCTCTACATTGATGGTAGAGGGAGCCGAGACACCGAGACAGCCAGCTCATTTTACAAAGCTCTGTGTTACATGACATAAATTCCAGCCCCAATTGCACTCCAGTGTTTTATTTATTCACAAATGAAAGGGACTAGCTTGTAGAAGATACATTCCTCTCTTGGCACTTCATGACTAAACGAGTGTGTGTCTAAATATCTGCTATTTTGTTCCTGCTGCCTGTTTCCCCACAGACCTAGAAGTATATGATCATTGACCAAAGAGCAGACAGCCTGCCTACATTACATTTTTCTTGCTGTTGCCTGCTTGAATTAGAAGCAGTTTGAAAGATGTACAGTTTCAAACGGTAGTTTATTTGCATTACTTGTGAAAGTCCTCCAGCTAAATTTCCACACAGCAAGCTGATTATGTCCATGCAAGTGTGTCTGTGGAGCTTTTAAGCTTATTGAGATAAATGGTGAAAGTAACAGACAGTGAGAGCTTCCTGTACTGTGTATAACTAGATTTCCATCTTAGCTTATTCTGAGCTCCCTCAGTGAATGATCCTTTTAGGCATTTTCATATCATCCTAACCTCCATGTGTCAAAGGTTGGAGGGCATCACAGCAGTGATTTAAAATCTCTAGTTACCAAAAAAAAAAAAAAACAACCTTTAACTAAATTTCCTCAAAAATTACAGGTATGTTATCAGTTGTAATCGTAGAATGAGGAATGCTTTGAGCTCAACAAACAGTAGAAATGTTACCACAGCTGCATTGCGTACATCACATTTTCCATCTAATGAAATAACTTTTCTTTTCTGATCTAGGAAATAACCTATCTGAAAGAAAAAAAGATCCTCAGGCAAAAGTCTATGGACTTCATTATTCTAGAGATCAGACTAAATGATTCAATGACCCCTTCTAACCTCCATGGAACTTACAGAAACCACATGACTTTAATGAGTCAAAGTGCACATATTTAACGCTCTTTAATAGAGTCACAAATTTCAAATATCATCTTGATAATCTGCTATGACCTTCTAAAATAACCACTTACCAAAACATTAATGATTTAAAAATAATTTTCTATGAGGCATAGAAAAAATACTTTCTGAGAGACAATATTGATTTTAAGACTGCAAGTGATAATAATACAGTACTATCAGGCAAACTGTGCTGGAGGTTACTGCCCTTCATTATTATTTATTTTCTTTATTTTTTAGTTTAGTTTTCCCAAATTCAGCTTGCAATCACTTGATCTTGTTAAGCCATGTTTGTTAAACCCTTTCTTTTATCAAAAATCTGTAAATAAAAATCTGTTGTAAATAAAAAACTACCACATTCATACTGTTTAATGAGATCACACACTAATATTTTGCTATTAGGCAGTAATTCCTCAATCTCCCACTACAAAGGAAACCCGAATCATGCCTAGTATTTTTCTAAAAAATTCCAAGTTAACTTCATTCTTAAAAAAAAAAGTTACAAATTAAACTCACTCTTCACAAGGTAGTTCTCTGGTGTTTCTATTTGCAATTGTTCATTCATTTACATAGATGGGCTTTCTTTTACTTTGTTCTGTACACTGTGAACATGCATGCAGACATATATGTGTGTATGCATACATATATATATATTCTACTTAAAGGGTCTTTTTGCAACCACTTAAAGATGTGCAAATAAGTAAACCTAAAAAGGGGCGATACAATTAATTTCAGATTAAATTAAGCTGCAAGATGTATCTACAGTTCTCCAGCTGCAAATGGTCTGTGGGATCAGACCAAGATAAAAAACACTGTAGTGTGTATCATGTGAGTAACAGGCCATTTAGGGCTTTCTGTATCACCGTTCCTATCAGCTCCTGTTGGTCCACGTGGCTTTCTAAAGTAGACATAGTCAATAATTCCATTGTAATCATCATTGTTCATAAACCTCTCAGAGGTTTATCTGAGACTGATATCTGAAGACTTTGGTTTCCAAGATTATGTGCATTGTTTTTTCAGTCACATTGGGAGGCTTATTATGTTCAGCTGTCTTATTATGTTGTCTGTCTGAACTCTGACATCTCTTACAGAGGAAAATTACATTTGAAATTGTATTGATATCCTACGGAGCTAACCTATATTTCTTTTTGCAAGATCCATTAAAGTACATTTCACTAATATTCACATTAGCCCATATTGCAACTTAATCTGACCTTTTCATCCTTTGCCTCCACCACTAGGATTACACTTTCGGAGGTTAAGTGACAGGAAGATAGAGCAGAAAGACCTCAGCAACTCAGCATGGTTCTTGTATTATGTAAGATTTTGAAGCTGTAACAAAAAGTTCTTTAATTTGCAGGTTTTGTACAGCTGACTACCATGAAAGCATATTTTTCCTGGAGGCAGTTGGTTATTTTAAATATTCAAAGGCCTTTACTTTTGTAATTTATTATTCCCAGCAGAAAACTATCTCACTTGTTTGTCACTTTATGTCAATTACAACCAAAAGGTGAGTTATGGTCAAATTTGGGAATGAGCAGTACAAATATGGAAAGGTCACCACATCACTGATCAGGAAGAAAACCAAAACTGTTGTTTCTGTACTAGGCTTTTGAGGTCAGAAGTGACAGCAGCTTAAATTCAGACTTACTTGTAAGGAAGCTTTATTTTAGTTTTCCTCTTTATTTCTCATTCTCTTTATAACAACTACTTCCCACCTTTACATTATTATCAAAGCTGCCCACACTTAAGGAAACGCACTGTCTGCCTGCCTTCAAATTCAGACATCCATCTGGACTGGACAATGCGCTGTAAAAACATCTGACAGTGCTTCCTTACTTTTTTTTGCTTTGTTTTTAAACAAAAAGCTTGACAGAATTGAAGTTTTCAAAGCTGGGTGATGTGCTTTTTAAGTAAATCTTTATGTTTTGCTTTTGAAGAAAAAGCTATACAGTCTCCTAAGTGCAGAGGATCACATCACTAAAAAGTCTCATTGTACTGGCACCATCTGCAACCATACAAGAAATAAGTGATGCATCCAGACTGGCAAAAAGAAACACAAAAGAAAAAGAGACCAATAACGAAGAGAAAAGAAGTGTTGATAAAATAAGAGCTTTTTACAATCAGGAAAGCAGGAATCCTTATTACCTGTATTCATTTTCAAAGATGGTAGACGGAAGTGCAAATAAAGTTTCTGGTCACTGCTAATTAGCAAAGAGAAGAAACAAAATGTAATTTGTATCTGCAAACACAGGAACATAGAAATTGCCATGCTAAGTCAGTCTTGAGGTCTGTTTAGGTTCAACTGTCTGTGAGGATCTCTCAGATACTTCAAAGGCGGATGCTTACTGAGTACTGATTGGTAGCTGTACCGACTGCAGACCTGGGACCAGCTATGGATGAAGAAAAAATCTATAATGAATATCTTTGTGTAGGTAGCTGCAATACAGGGAATCAAACCCTTCATTATGTGGCTTCACTTCCTAGTAGAAGCACTGGACACGTGCTTTTCCAGCATGTCTGAGTGCAGCAGTGAACATGAGTTGGGTCTGGTTAGCATAGCTGTTAGCACAACCCCATGAACTTCAGCTAGCTTTTAGTTTCAATAAAAGCAGAAAGATTTAGGAAACTTTTTGTTTAAATAGAAGCAGACAAAATATGATCAATCACCTGCCCCAAACAACAGCCTGCATCTTGAGTAGTTTTTATGTGTTCAAGTAAGTAGGTTACAGCTAAACTATGCCAACAATCTACTGACCAGTAAGAAGCACAAAAGCACTAAAGAAATGTTCAGACTGTGAACACCACCAGCAGTGACAGAAAACAACAGCACGATTTGAACAGACAAATTGCCAACATGTTATTCTCTAGGCAGTCCTTTAAGAACACTTAGTTGGGGAATGTCAAGGCTAGACAAAAGTTTCTCAAGAAACTCCAGAGAGGGAAACCTTATGACCTTGCACCAGCATCTGGGACCACCAGGGAACCAGGAAGAGCCCAGGGGACCCCACAGCCAGGTCCCAGGACCACGCATGGCCTGACTGGCACTACTCACACACTCCACCGCTCTGCAGGACTGCAGCATCTCTCTTGTGGACCAGGGAAGTCGGGTACAAAATCAATACACAAACCTGGCCAACTTCTCTGCCTCACTGCACCTCCCTCCTGGCATAGGGAAGTTGTGCAATTTGTAAAATTGTGTACATCTGTGATTAAAGTGCTGTGGTATCCAAATCCATTTAATCTCCACATTTTCATTTGGTCTTCAACCATAACACCAGGATGGCAGATCATTTTCCTCCTAAACCTCCAAAACTCTTGCTTATTTTTCATAATTCTAGTAATAATATATTAACAGGTGCATAGTGCCTTGCCTTTCAAAGGCATGTGTGCTCCTACGTCACACAAATCTAAAGGTCTTGTTAACATACACATACATATAACATACACGTTGATGAGAGCCAGTGTTGTCTTTCCTGGTTTCCTTAATACTTTGTGGGAGGGCATCTGCATTTATGTAAATTCATAACTGAATGGACACATTCCTTCAAGTGCAATATGTCCCTCAAAGTACTGACACTTATTACTGCACATGCAAATACTCATATGGATGCTAATGTCATTGAGGATAATTAGGGGTTTTTTTTGTAATATAAAAAAACAGTGATAAAATATTTAATAGGAGAATTAATTTTTTTTTCAAAAAATTTTGTGCTATCATAATACTATGCTGCTTACACAATAGAGATAATCAAAATTCCAAGCGAAGGACTGCATTAAAAAAGGCAGAAAAAACTTACTACCCAGTCTTGTCTAAAAATTGGCAAAAGCTATTCTTTAATGCTAGATAGGCAACCAAAGTTTTCCAGTTTGCATAATCTTTTAGAAAGTCCAGCTGTATCCAACTCAATCAACCTTTTACATCAATAAAAATACCCAACAAAATATTCAGTGAAACCAAATTCTCTCAGTTTCAGACAAATAGGTATATACGTCTATATGCATCTACCTATGTAGAGTGAGCTTGACTTCCATCAAGTGGAATCAACGCTATCTTGAAACAACCAAGTAATTTTTAAGTAAAATGATTTAGGCTATGTCTGTTACTGGACTCAAAGACGCATCCCAGCTTCATTTCAGGTCCAGATGTACATCTGGTCATCTCCTGACTTCTCTGTAAGGCAAGATCTAACCAACCATCAATCATCTCCCAGTCCTGGGAGACCTTGCCAAGGTAAAGGTGGTGCAGCAGGAAATAGTTCTGAAAGTTTCTGATTGTACATATGTGTCATTTTAGAGTATACACAACTCCAATTTTAACAACTTCTATAACTAAAATGTTTCAATAGTTTTGGGAGGTTTTTCTTTTCTTTTTTTCCTGAAGAATTACTTTCAGCACAGTGGTTTGAGATTTCTGCATTGATCAATCCAAATGGATAAGAACCAGGACCCACACTGCTGGAGGGCAACATAACAGTGATTCACAATACCTCACTGACCTCAGCCTAGAAAATGTTGTTCGGGAGCGCAGGATGATAGAAGGCGTTCTGAACATGGGGAGCTAACCCACAGCCACTAAAATATGTGCTTGGGGGCTTTGTATGTACCAAATCAAAAGGTTAGTTTCCTACAAAATTAAATGTTTCTTACTGTCCCAAAGTATGTTTCTCTACTGTTACTATAATAAAAACAAATATTAAAAAACAAACAAACCAGATTCCCTTTTCCTACATAATTTTTTGGTTCATCAGCTGAACTAAAAATCAGTTATTCATACAGTCCTACTTGCAGGTTCAGTAATAATATTGGATTCCATAAAATCCATTATATTTTCTATAATCCCTAGCTGATTGGCATTATTCTAGGCTGTCTAGTTTAATTCTTTATTTATCAAGCTTTGAAAAGCTATTCTATTATTTTGACGAGGATCAAATTTAGGCTTGTGGGACCAGGGTTAATGGAAGTAGCAAGGTACAGAGTAGCGCTTTATTTGCCCTTTTAATTAACTTTATTCTTTACTTCATTTGATGCTAAAATAAATAAAAATAGATTAATATAGTACTTTTCAGCTAAGCCAAGGATCGTAGACAATTCAGAAGTATTGGGAATAAAAAGGAAAACATTTTTATGCAAGATTTAGGAGCCTATCATTGGGAATTTGGTAAAACAGAAAATCTGAGGACTTGATCAAACTGAGTAGGAAGCTTAGAGTGACGCTTAATGATTCTATTAATCCAACCTACCTTTTAGTGTTTAAAAGTTGTACTTAAAGGACTAAGACACATATTCCTGGTTTCCTTTCTAGTTACTCAGTCCAATCAAAAGCTATTTTATCCTGAGATAAGTAATTTCACTCCGAATATGAATTTTCATATGGGATGCCTTTTCTTCCTACCGATTGTACAGACAGCCTTGAGCCACTGACTCAGACATAGATGGCTAATTTTTAGATAAGAAAACTAACCTAGGAGCTTCTTTTAATTTTTTTTCCTAAACTAATTTATAACTTTAATTATTCAGATATAAATAAAAAGAAGTACATTCAAGCCAGCATGCCTATGGCTGCCACGCACGATGATGGTGTCCAAAATTTTATCAGTTGACATATAATAATATTTGTGCAATAATATTTTTAAAAATACAGATTCCAAATACAGACTTTTGGTTATTGTTTGCAGTTTTGCATCTCTTTATGGACAAGTGAAGACAATTTTATGTAAATGTATAATCTGTAACATTAATAAGAATAAATCAAAAAGGCTCTAATTTTTTCTCATAAATGTATTTCATGTTATATTCCTAAGCCATTCAAGGGATATATTTACTAACTTGACAGTCAAAGAAAAAAAAATGTATCTTTTTTTTCTAAGAGCATAGAACTTTTATATTCATTTGGAGTATCAATGTGGGTGAAAATTATTATATGTTTCTTCAAAGTTTAAGAATTATCAGATTTTAAATGTAAAATGTGTTCCTTACCAGGTCTTTGAAAAAATACAAAAGCTTGATCATTACATCAGACTACAAATTCTGAACATATTCATACTGATTGTGACCTTTGAGACATGCTTGAAAATAATGAAAAGAAACACAAAACAAATTTAGTGAGGGTATGCGCATTGAAGGTATTTTAAATGTAATACTGCTTTTTTCAAAGGGAACTTCTTGCAAACATCTTATATATCCATATTTATTTAACAAAAACTCTGGCCTTTTTAAAGGAAAAGTGAAAAATGTAGTTAATAGAGCAGATTGATTTCATATATTGGAAATCAGGATTCAAAACTGATTTGCCTGTATACAAGATCATTTTTTTTCTCAATAATTTATCCTTAAAATAAAGTGAAAAGGAGAAGTCTTACAACAGCAGTTTTACTTCAAGAGCTAATCTGTGGTATGTGATACATAATAAATCACGGCAGCAAGGGGGAGTAACAACACTCTTTACACCACTCAAAAGTTGATTGAACCTTGTGTACGGGCAGAGAGGTGTCTGTAATTAGTATCCTCGGAGGCTCATTTTCACATTAATGCCAAGTAATAACAAGAAGTTTGTAGTTGTGTAATTGCAATCTCAAAACAATGAACAGTGGAAGCAAAGCTGAATGCTGCTAGTAAACACACTTCTCTCTGGGGCAGGTAAAAACTGGTCAATATGCACTTATTTCCATATTAATTCTGTTACATTTAATTAAATGCTGCTTTCAGTTGTTCCATCTTTTTCCTTCTTTGCTTCTTTTTCTCCTCCTGGCATTTTTTTCCTAAAATTGTTCTGTTTCTATATTCTACCTTCCTTTCATCTGATTTCTGCTTCTTTGTGTCTCAAATAAAACAGAAGGTCAAAGAAACCAGCAAAATTCTTAGTGAAGCTGGAAAAATTAATTTATGAGAGATTCAATTTAAATAGCATACAACTAGCAGGATCATGAGATACGAGTTATGAATTTTTGAATAAAATTTTGAAATTTTATTAAAAGTGTATGAATTTTTAATCAGGAAACAGTAAGAAATCAAGGAGTAAGACCCAGCAAGCAAAAGGATGTGTGAATTATGACACAAAATAGTTCATCAAGTACCTTTTACTTTATACACCCTTGACCATCATTTTTTCTTAGCTACTTTTCATAGCTACTGAATATGGTTATGCAGCTTTTCAATTATTTTTGTTTTAAAATTTTTACCATGCTCTTTATTCTAGTCTAGTTGTTCCTCCACTTCCAGTTACAGATTGTTCCCTTTCTTCATAGTTTTTACTTCATGCTTCCATTCAGGCCAGACTGTGTGTGCCACTATTCCATCTTTCTGTCAGTTTACTATCTATCTGCCAACAGCAGTAATCTCTCAGCCATCCCTTCCACCTAAGGCTGACATTTTCTCAGAGTTAAGAGAATGAAGGAGGCAGCTCTGAGTAAAATTGTGGAAAGCTTTGGCATCACTGTCTTTTTTGGATGTAGCACAAGCAGGACAGCATGTATAAGGGAAAAAATTCAGGGCATGATAATGGAAAATTCTTTATGACAGCAAAAGGGTTGGATTTGAAAAAGTTTCAAAAAGAGATCATATATTACTTTGAATCAAATTATTTCACAGGTTTCTTACTTGAAAATAAATGTGTCAAACCATTTTCAAAGTTTATAGCTTGAGTATCACTGAAAATAGTAGGAGTCAGCCTACATTCATAAATGCGACAATGATTTTAAGTGCTTCAGTTCTGAACTGCTCAACAACGTACCCTAAAGGGAACTGCATTCAAGTAAACACCAAAACCCCAGCCATTCAACTACAATTTCTTTATATTCTTCAGTTGGGTTTTCAAAAACAGAAACACCAAAACTCAGTTACTTCCTGGAGTGCAGTCTAAAGTTTATGTAAAAATGTCTATAAAGGTATCTATATCTATAAAATATCTATAAAAGATTTCATGCATATATACACACACACATATATATGAGCCTTAATTGTCACAATTTATTACATCATTACTATTACGTGTCAATATAACTCTTCTGAAGAAAACTACTAAATAAAGTCTGTAATCAGTTTTTCTTAAACTTTGTTAGGTTGTTTAGTGTATTTAACTATAAAGCTGATGAGTTATAATGAAACTGTAGGGTTGTTTTTAGTTCAACATTAATTGCCTGATATGTATCCTGTAAGTTAAGTTAGATCTTAATATTGGCTGATAATAAAAAATGGATCACAATAATAATAACAAGAAAGTCATTATGATAATATTAATTATTATAATCATTGTGTCTGTCAGTATTAATATCATGCAATGGTATTAAAATGCTACCATACTAAGGTCAGCTTTATTCTATTGTAGAAGTCTTTGTAACACTAAATTTAAAGTGATGTAAAGAAAGTAACTGCAAAAGAGCACGTCTTACACACATAGAATGTTTTTCAACTAACAGGTAGCTGGAGATGAAAAAGTGACTGATATATATTTCCTGAGCATTTTAATACTTAGTTAATTACTCTACAAAAGAAAATGTAAGAGAGAAACTCTTCCAAGATGCAGTTGCCTTGTCCAGAGTCCCTGAGTTGCTCAGACTAATTTCAGTCTCATTATGCAACATATTTGTTTAGGAAATCAGAGTACTAAGGTGCTCTTTAAACTAATTACCTTTACAGAACACAGAAATTTTCTCTCAGCAACATAATGAAGGCTTACAAGGTAAATCAGACTAAAACAGCAACAGAGGGGAAAAAAAAATTAGTGACAAGAAATGTCAAAGGGAACTAGTTGAAGTGGTAGGCATGCTCTACTCATGTTACTGCACTACCTGAATGTTTAGAACAGGATAAACAGAGGAGAGCATATAACTTGACTCTCACTATGGCTTTTGAGCCAAATTACTTTCTACCTGTTGTTGATACTGTTTCTTTTCTTAAATAGGTTTCTAATAGGTAAATTTTATTTCAAGGAAATATACAGGGAGCATGAAAACAAGTAGGAGTCCAATCTAGAACTAAAATTTCCTGCTTTTTTGGATGCTGGGTGCCATCTCAGAGTCTGTATCAGAATTCCTTCCAGCCCTGGGCCCTTCATTTTGTAGACACTGGAATCCACACATTCTTCAAGTTTAATGAACCCATACATGGCACAGATGTAACACTGGTATGGTCATTTTCCCTTCAATATTAGCCGGTGAAGCTGATGAGGTGCAAAGAAGAGAGCATACTGTATTCTTCCTGGGGCTCCTCAAATACAACCGCAATGTGGAGCTCCACCTGTAAGGCACAGGTGAGCCTCTGTTGAGTATATGTAAGGTAAAAGTGGGATTCACTGTTTGAAGGATATTTTTTTTTTAAAGGGGAATTTTTTTGCCACAATGCCATCCAGTAACCATATAAAGTAGCACATAAATGTAGCATAATCACCATTTATGCAATATTATGAAAAACATAGTATATGAATAAGGTATATACATTTTCAAGTTTCACGTAGGTTAACAGTACAACAAAAGCAAATTGGTTGTAAAACAATACCATAAATTAGCAAGCTGTGAAGATCTCTCCTTGAAATCTCATCTTAAAGAAACAGTAGATATTGCTTTCTTATTTCAGTAAAAAAGGGCACATTATTGCTTAAAATCTTTTGTTCTGAAATTATTCTGATCCTTTATTTCTTTAATTAAACTCAGTGTTAAGTACCATTTAAACATACAATGTTCCATTGTACTTGCATTACAGTATGCAAATATAAATAAAATTACCACAAATTGGCGAACAATTAATGAGATTCGCTTCAGGGACATTTCATCACCAAGTGCTGTTTCCCTGCCAACCTGGATATGAAGTATTTAATTCTAAATGACACCACCTGCTCCTACCTATAAGTGAAATGAAAAAGCTGCCAAGGAGCATGTTAGGAATTAACTTGCAGCCTACCCTTTAATCAGGCATTCCTCCATAACATTGGAGGCCCAATCTCACGGAAATGGAAAACACGGACAATCTCATGGAATGGAAAACACCTTTGTAGCGTATGTCTGCAATTCAATTTTGAACCCTCATTGTGATGTCTGACTTAACACATTTTTTCTTTACTTTTTTTCTTTAGCTGCCACATGGGTCAACAGCTACTTGAACCAAAGACATAATAGATAAAGCCAACACCCAATTCTGACAAGGAGAGTGCAGTTAAACAAACATTTATAAATGAAGGCTCCTCTCATTTTAGCTGGTTTTAATGTCATGGCCTATACTCAAACTTTCACTCTTAAAAATATGAGACTGTAAGGACACCAATGAAAGAGGAAAAACATTTTAAGTGTTAAAAAACCATTCAAGTCAAAAAACACATAGGAACTTGCTGATAAAAATGACTTCTGCTTTGCACAGCAAATGTAGTGCTGGGCAACAATGTGTAAGGCTGGTTTTGGGGGACGCTCTTGTTATCTTTGTACTTGGATGTTCCCTTTTCCCCTAACAAACTTCTAATACAAAAGCAAAATCCAGTACACTGTTGTACATTTTGTTCTATGTCCTTAATGTCACGTTTGATAGTTTTATGATCACATATAGAACTGCCTTAGCAAAAGGAAAAGTCATCATGCAAGCATTTTGCATGATGGAAAATAGCAAGATAACAACTCTTTCACCTTATAATTACTGTAAAGAAAAGTCATAGTGATGCTTTGCAACAAGCCTTCAAAGACTCTTTATATCTGGCTCTCCTTGCTGAAGTGGCTACAAACACTTTAACAGCTACAACAAAGTCCTTTGCAGTGCTAAAGTTCCTCATCCAAACAACCACAAGTTTAGCAGGTGTGCTGCATGTTTAAACAGCACGCATCCCAGGTTTTATGCCCAGTATTTGTTCATGTACACAGTATGTGTTTCTGATAAACTCATAGCCCTTTGTGTCATAAACATCACACTGCTCTGCACTGAAGTGAAAGGGAAGAAGGGCAAAAAGTACCACCCGCTGAGGAACTAGAAGAACAGGAATATAACTTTGGTCTTTTCCTGAAACAAGACACAGTCTCCTCTGAGAAGGTTGGGTTCACTCCCTACACATGCTGTGTTTTCAAATTCCTGCCGTTGAAAGCGTTATCTGCTACCTCAGCAGTCTCCTGATAAAATATTTGCTAAAGTCAATGGCTGTTTTCCCCAAGAGAATTAGTACTAGACAGAGTCAAAGAGTCTTAAACCTAACCATTTAGATGCTGCATAATATTATCCTATGTGAATATTTCCATAGTTAGACATACTGCTCAGCTGGGTATAAAGCAATGATCCTTTCTTTTACTGCTATGTAACTGAAAACTAACAAAAAGACCAAATTCTAGATATCTCAGTGCTTCTTCAGAAAAATCTTATTCATAATAAAGTAATAGCAAAAGTGGGTTAAAGAATTTCACTTAGTAACTCCACTCCAAAACCACAGGATTTTTTTTTTTTATGCATATACAGGCATTCACAAATATGACTTAAATGCATAAGGTTCTTCCAGCAGAATTCACAGTACTAACTCACTCACCTAAAGTTCTTCCTAAAGGTACAGAAGAGAGCTGGGTTCCTAGACTGTGATTCCCAAGGGTCAATGTGCTGAGCACATAAAGTCTAAATCACAAGCAGGAAAAGGAAAAAAAAAGGTATGGTGGAAGTTCTGCCTCCTACATGAAAAAGGGCAGCCATTCCATGTCACATATCTAAAACTCCATGCCTGAATCTTTATGTTTTAAGGCTTGGTTTTAACTCTCTTCTCATACTTTAATGGCAACTTTTACTTAGCAGGAGCGACAGACAGTGGGCGCTTTTGCCCAGAGTAGCTCATAGCTCAGCAATTAAGACACTCACAAGATTTGGAAATGAAGTATTAAAATCTGCTTAGGCTGAAGAGAGACTTGAAACCATGGATAAGTGTTTATTATAAGTTAGACATGCTCTGAGCATTTAAAAAATCAGGAAAATCAGAAATTCTTGAAGCCCTAGACAGAGGGAACACAGCTCTATGTATTCAAGGAAGCTTTTGCATGAAAAAAAAAAAAAAACCAGACAGCAACAGTGCCTTGGGCATCCAAGCAGTTTAAAGAAGTCTCTCTTAAACCTTCTTCCTCCACTCTCACAGCATCTAAACACACTGAATATCTGGTGGTGGCCAGAAAATACCCTCAGGAAAAGCCTAATGTTCACCATTGTGTCACACAAACTGTGAATGATTTGACATTCAGTTTTTCAAGGGGACGGATGCTGCCATAAACAAACAAACACTGAAGTGCCACCAAACTTGTAGAACACTTGAGATTACGAACAAATCAGGGATTTGTACCAGTAAAGACATTTTATCATTAAGCAGAAGTTGCATGGTGTCTTGAGATAGTACATATGCATTGACTATATCTCTCCCTTAGCAATCACTGACAAAGTATTAGAGTGCTAGTGCATTACATAGAGCTCATCTACAGTAGCAAGAGGCAAAAAAAGCTCAGGGAAGTGAAATCACTAAGAAATGGTTTGAAGAGGTGGGGGAGCTGAAAACTGATAGCTCATAATTTGGGGTCAGGCACTTCTTATTTTTAACCTACGGGTTGAAATTCTACTTTATGTCATGGAAAAGATGAATAGTTCCTTCAGGGTGGAACTAAAAATTGTTTACTGTTCTCATCACTTTGCCACACTTAATACTTACAGCACACAATATATTACCTAGCAGTCTAGAATTATTGCTTTGCAGCAATTTCATAGTGCTTACTTCAAAAGAAAACATGATACATGCCACATAGAGGATGAATGATGACAATGACAAATAAAAGATATATTAGTAATATTTGGAATTAGGAAAAGTTGCAATTGACACTCTTTTGTCCTGGACTTATCAATAATATATTAAGGTCTCTTTAGTAACTGTTATTTCTAACTATAGAAGGTATTTAAATGGACTTCTCACCATACTTTAAAGCATTTCAATATTTTAAATTTATTTATGCTGAAGTTATATGAAAAATTGACATACAGACCCATTAGCTGACCGTCCAAAGGTCAAATAGAAAATCTATAACAGATCAGACACAGAGTACAGCTTTCCAACTCCTACTTCGGAGCTTTCTTTAATCTACCTTTACTGTTTGTTACTTGTCTCATTTTCCCACTTCTTACTTTTCGGCTCAGAATTTACCTTCCTCTGAAAGCAATTATAAAAAAATGCAATTATATGAAATTATTGCGACCAGCTTCACAACTTAGAAATTCAAATACTGACTTCTCCCAGTGAATTTAACATATTAAGGAGGTACCTCCAACACTTAAGACTAAAATTCTGTTTAAAAGGGCTGAAGTCTTTTAACTCTCTAAACTATTTTTTATAAAAGAGCAGTCAGAAAGCAGCCACAATTCAATGCCTTACCTAATTTGAATCTTCATCAACATCATATGGCGTGCTTTGTGCAAAATAACACTTTGTGGAAAGAACTTCATGTTGATATTAGGAAAAGAAAAGCAATTAATCATCCCTCGTATGAAGTGTTCTGCAGTCTCTGTCATATCCAATTTTATCAGCTGTACTGAAGCCAAAGTACATTCTGAATTTCACTCTTCAGGGCAGGAAATGGAGAACCCATACTGCTGTCTGGGTTACAATGAGCTGTATTCTGATCCTTTGTGTCCCAGTAAAGGTTTTAAAAGTAGTACATTAATACAATCCAATCATTCCTGATTATCAGTTTCATAGTTTATTGCCACTTCAAATGCCTGTTGATAAAATGCTGGAGAATCTGGGAGGGGATTTTCTGATGGCGGCTATAGTCAGATTTTTCTGCCTTTCTGATACCTCTGGTTTATAGGTTGTTTCCATTAAGAACAACATCTAGAAACTGCAAATAAGTAGGGTAGGATATTTTCAGACTTGACAGAAAAATCCATATAATGTCAGATAAACTACAGACTGTGTTAGTGAATATCTCTGATCACCACTGTTAACATATATTCCATCTTATGTGTGTTATACATAAGAACAGGCCTAAATAACATTTGAACAAGTAAAAACCACACAGATAAGTAGAGTTAAAGCACATGTTCAGATGTCCTGTTAAGACACGTTTTTTCTAAGTAGAAGAACAGTATTTTCTGAAATACATATACAGACCTATTAACAGAAGTGTCCAGCCTCTTAAAATATCTATCAATTCATGAGCCTAAATGAAACATCATCATCTAAGGTAAGTGCATTGCTGTGAGTATATTAAGTTCATTAACTAATACAGTTAGTAAACTCTAGTAGGAAGCTGTGCTTGCAAATTGAGGGTTTAGAACTCACAGAAAAAAATTATAAACAATTTTTTAGGAACTAAAGGCTTAATTTAGGGATACAATATTCAGGCAAATAAGGAGTCAGACCTTACCTTCATTTCAGTAATTTACACAGATGTAAAGTATTGCACTACCTGTGCTAGAGGAGTATTGAAAACATACTATCCAGCCAAGGGAAGAAGGGAAAATGCCCCTCAAGCAGGGGTCATGGAGCTGAGAGAATGCACTGGTTTGACAGCACCAAAAGGAGATTTTGACTAGAGCTTCAGTAAGACAGGAAGGCACAAGAGACACCGCAACTGGGCCAGGTCTCCTAGGACTGAAATTACATCAAGGACCTCAAAGTAACTTGAAACTGGGAAATATGAAATGTCTTAGAACTTGTCATTTCCTAAAGTCTTGTATTTTGTGTTGTGCCTTCCAGTTGTGCAATACAAACTTCCACCTGCCTCTTTCATGCAGGCAATTATAATGTATATGAATAAAGATTTTTTTCTCCAGAGATGTATAATCCATATACATATATTTCACAGAGGCACTCAAATATCTGATTATGAACTAAAACTCTTTTTGAAGTATGCTGTGAAGGTATGCATATCTCAACTGCATTCACAGTGAGAGCTTTTTCTCAAAAATATTGTTGTTCCTACTTTGCTGTTGCAGAACACTAAAGACACTGCATTAATAGGGGCATTGTGAACACTTGGAAGTCCCAGGCTTTACAGTGGCAGAGCAAGATCAGGGGACTTGGAGAAGACCATGACTTCTTTCTAGCCCATTTGCCACACTTTTTGTCAACCAAAGGCAGGGTAGGAGGGCTCAGGATGATGTATGCACAGGTCTCATCCAAACACCCTGTTGGGATGTGGCTGGGCACACATCCAACCCTATGATCTGGAAATAGCTGGCATCCCACATTCATTAAGTGACTGCCAACATTCGGCCCTTCTGTTGTCTAAAACTGTCCAGATTATATCTGTCTCACATGGTGCTTAAAATGCCAGTGGCATCAGGAGTGAGGTTATGCTGGTGCTAATTCTAGTGAGATGCTTCAGAACTATGGACGACATGAAACTAACAATGATGAGAAAAAAAAAAAAAAAGAATAAAAATATTTCAAGAGGAACCTAATAAAGGTAGGTGAACAAAAAGCATGATGACAGATAGAATTCAATTTTGACACAGGCACAGTATTGCCCATTATAAGGAACGATGTAAACTACTTACATATAGTGCCTAGTTCTAGCAACTGTAATTACTCAGAGAAAAGACAGTACAATCGTAATGTAATAAAAAAAGTAATAAAATTGGCCTGTTGCACTCTTAGTACTGACAAGGACATAGAAGCAAACAAGCCAATATGTCCTCAGAGAATAGTTTAAGTCACTGTACTAAGAAATAAACTATGTTTTTAATGTACTAGGTGAATGTATTTGATTTCAAAATCGCTATACAGCAACAAGTACAAAATGACTCAATTTTACAGGTCTATATCTACACCACAACAAAATCAGTCCTTAGCTCAAGCATTAGCTAATCAATGTTGAAATGTTAGTGGTGTAGGGTATAAAAAATGATTGCATTATGAAAGGATGAATCCTGCCTTATTTAGAATGCTGTCATCTCCTGTCTGGTCTTGTTACCAAGTAGCCACCACTTCTATTTAAGTACAATGATGTTATGAAACACTTGGAAAGGGCCTATTGATTTCCAAAAAATAGCATAGTGATAATCTCCTGAGAGATCTGCAGTTTTATTCAGTAATTCAAGTTAAAATGAAAATAAATACATAATGACATATCTGCTGAGAATGAAAAAATGCATATAGGATTAACAAAATCACCTGCCAATTGTAAAGAAGAAAAAAAACAACACAAAAAGACACGGAACCAGCAGCATATCATTTTCATGATGCCTTCAAAATCCATTTCCTTTATCTCACAGCTACTTCTGACTATGTTTTTAAAAAAAATGTCTGCATGTCCTAAGCAAAACATTCTGAACACACATTACATGTTTTGGACATACTTTCTATGAAATCTTATCTAAGCACTTTTTCTGCCTCTAGGCCTGAAATAAAGAAATGTTAAAGGACTTTTCACTCATACAGTGTTTTCAATTTGCTATAATTTTTTTTTTGTTTTCTAATTGAGAAAAAATATTGGTAAAGTCCACAGAGCACTTCCCAAATCCAACCCCCTACGCTCCCAAATGTGCAGTGAAATTACACAGCTTCTGTGCATTGTAGAGCAAGACATATCTTTCATCTAACAAATGCAAGCTTGCCAAATGTGCAGTCATAAAATCTGAAGATGTGCAGATTTTCTGTGCACAACCATAGACTACTTATAAATTTCATAATTTTTTTCAAGCTTGCGGCTTTTTCTGAGTTCTAGACTTGTGACTCTGTTTAGGCTTTTTTTAAAACTTTATTTTCTTTTTAGTGTCTTTAATAACTTGATTATTTCATACTCTTCCATATAGCTAACTAGTACTCATCCAGGCAAAAATATTTCCTCTACATATTTCCCATGAGATATTACAGCAGCATAAGATGCCACGTCACTGTAATTGCTCTTAAAACATAAACTTCGGTTTTAGTTACCTATCAATTAGAGTGAACTCTAATAGAAAACAATGACAACAACAGTAACAATAAAGGTTTATTATCTTAAGCACATCTTATTGCTCAATATTGCAGAAGCATCCGTGTGCAGCGTTTTCCTGCAGCCATATAAATATAAGCAACGAATCCTCAGTTGTGCCTGGATAACACAGCTATGGCAGAAAAATCTATTCCACTGTGTAGGGTGTATACAAAGAAATAATTTCAAACAAGTAAATTTCCAGTTTTAGAGGTTTCTATTGTCTCCGATGCATACACAAGTTCAGTGCTTCCCTGAAACTTAACTCAATAAATGAGTCTATGGAATCTAATTCTGGAGAGGAAATCTCACAAGTATGCATAGTTTTTCAAAGCTGTATGAGTCGGCTTCTTGCAGTACAGCCAAAAAAGATGAGAACAGCCTCTCAAGCAGGATTCTTTAGAACTTTTGGTACTAGTTATAACTCAGACTGTGAATCAGAAAATGTAAAAAAATAACATGAATGCATCTGAACATTTTTGGACTACATAGAAGATTCCTTGCAATTTTATTTTGCATCTGAGGAAAGTTTCATGTAGCTCCTGTTCTCACTATATTGGTATATACTTCCAGAACTAAATTTCAGTTTTCTAATAAATTCTGACAATTTTTTTTTGCAGTTTGTAGATCTAATGTACATTAATAGTAGTGGTTAATAAATATTATGGATTTATTTAATAGTTAGTCTAAAACTCAAATCTCTTTCTATCTTGGTGATCACCAACTCTCCTAATGCAAAAAGTATTCTATATTAATGAGAATATGAAATGCCCTTCTGAAATGGAAAGATTACACCTAGTCCAGCCTGAGTATGACAATACTGCCAATATTATGTCCAAACCTCATGATTCAGATCCTGAAAAACAACGATTAGTTCTTATATAACATAGTACTTTGTATTTGCCTTCCAGCTTTTAAACGGTATTTCCAACTCCTTCACTGTAATTATGAGTGTTACAGCTTTCCTCTGGATAAATTGTATTGCAGATCTGTGAATTCATGCTTATCTGTCAATCCCTCTAGTAATATATAGACTGAAGTAAATAAAATAGGACTAAAGTAATATAGATTAGGCTCTATGATGTTGCATGTAGTATAAGTAGCCTCAAAATTAAAATTAGTCTGTGGTCATAAATTGGATACTATATTCAACTAAAAACACAGACCTATTTTGTTTATCAATTTCACTTCTTTTCCTATAACTTCTATTTGACATATTTCTCTCTAACAATGTATATTTACTCAATGGTTACAGATCCTCTTCTGTTTGCATTTTAAATCTGCATTTAATTTTTTATTTTCTGACTATCTGCTTTGGCAGCAACAGTCTTTGGTGATGCAGCTTTGGGGAATCAAGTATTAACTGCAGTGCAATTGATATACTCTATAATTTTTCTCTCATACAATTAATGAAAAAAAACAAATAGCTTGTGGGTCGTTTTTTTTTCAAGTCTTGTTTCCTCCAAAGTCTTGTCACTTTTCAGAAATAAAATAAAGACATACATGACAGCATCAAAAAGTTTTTAAATTAAAACTTTGATAAAATTTGGTATGTATTTTTTACTTTTCCTCTTAATATGGATATAATATATACTATTACCTTTCTTCTTACGTGTATCTGAATGTGAATCAACATCAGTCATAACCAAGATTTACCAAAAACACTTCTCGGAAGTGAACATTAACAGAGTTGCATTTATGGGCAGGTAGTAGAAGTAACACACTCATGATTGAGACATTAAATTATCATTATCTCTGTATAAGCACATTTGAATTATTTGCAAATAAAAACAAATTCATGGAAACTTATTTTTCCCTTTCAATTTCTATTTAATCCTTTACCATTCACTTCACAATTTATGTGGATTCTACATAGTACAGTGGTATCAGCAATGCAGAACACTTTGATGAGTCTTTCTAAATGCCCTGTAACCTATGTACTATTTCCAGTTTTAAATTGTAATGCATTCTCAGGATGTGCCTGTTATTATATTCCAATACAGGTCTCTAGAAATCACTTCAAAGGTCAATTCTCATGCCCATGGAAACAAATTAAATGAAAATGTTAAAATTAATTAACATTTATTAATTTTAATGTGTGAGCTTACTGTTAAAAATCAATTGTTATATTCCCCATGCTTTTTGAAAGTTATTACCTGTGAATAATATTTTTTTATGGAATTTCTCTATATGATTGATACTTTTTTTCCATTTGTTGATATAATTCACTGTTTTCTGTCAGCTAACACTTTGGGATAACTATCAGAAATTGATGGGAAAAAAATATCTGGAACATGAGAGGTTGTGTCACAGTGGGATTCACTGACTCAGCAATAAAGTGTGTAAGAGAATGGAAGCACTGTATTCTTAATAGCTGTTCTACATTTCTGAACTTCGCTCTCCCTAGATATTTACTTTGGAATTAACCTTCCCAAAATTAGAAACATGTGAATGGCCCATGTACTGATTCAGATCTCATTTGAACAATGAAATACAGGATCAAAACTAGTCAGATACTGAAGCTTGTCTCATAGGTATGGTTAGTAGGAAAGTTGTAGATTTTGCTCCCAAATGTTTCCATTTATTTTAAAATTGAGTTATAAGGAATGAAATAGAAGTAATGTGCCCAGTAGATCAAAGTCTGATATTTGGATGACTGTACAGCACATTATCCCTCTATCTCAGCCTGCTAATGTTACTCATACAGTTTAACATCCAAGTACTTTGAATAGCTTGGCTTGCAGATAGACAAAGGAAATACAAACAGCTAGCATCCCAGAGAGTGGAAAATAGATGTGCAGAAAATGACTCATTAAAAAATGTCTGAACCAACCTGTTTTTGCATGCACTGGGAAAAATAATAGTCAATTCCTTGATCTGTGCTAGGAGATGGCAACTTCACAAATCACATGATTACAACTCTCAGTATACCATAAATAACACTGGTGGATTAAAAATATTAACTCAGGACCACTAGTAAATTTTTGTGTTAAGACTGCAATTAATGAAGTATATACTAATTAGCCACCAAAGAAAAGTAACATAAATTTTGTTTAGAAATAGTCACTTTTTTTTACTGAGAGTATCTTGGACGATTTGCAGCTTGAGAAACTTCTGTTGTTAACTTTGGACAAACTTTTCCTTTAAAATGTATGCACTTTTCTGGGCAAAAACAGGACTATCATTGTCAGGCTAAAACACCTATGACCAGGTCAGGTGGGGTGTAGAAGAGTTTAACTGAATTTTAATGTTTAAGACAACTTGAATTTTTAATTTGCTAATCTGTCCTCAGAATAAGTAGATACTTTTTCTTTTAAAATTATTTTAATTTTTGCTAGACTAATACCAATGACAAAATTATAGCAGAACAATCGGGAAAACAGAAGTTGAAGAATATGAAGGGTAAATATGGGTTTTACACCAGCATCATCATCCTCTAGAAGGACATAAGAGGGCAGGTGGCTACATATTTTGAATGCCACAGTGCTGAGAGAATGAAAAGCAGTAACAAAGAGGGGACAATGATCCAGGCCACACCACAGGAAATCATTACAGTTAGCCTAGATTAAGATAGCATTATATCATTAAGAAATGTCTTGGTGTCAGGACCACC
>NW_010138040.1:11381-55496 GCF_000699245.1 Pterocles gutturalis | reverse complement strand
AATTTGTACCAATTATATTGTTTATATTTCTCAGGATCATTCTCCTTTCCTCCCATTTTTCAAAAATAACCGAGAAAAAATGGGAAGCAAGTAATGTGACCAACATAACGCATTCTTCATAGTTCATAAAGTAAAAATTAAACCATTTATTTTAATTATCAGAGCTGCTAGAACAACTGCAATAGTGAAAACCACCAAGACTCGTTCTGTATTTCACTCCTTTTCCCTTAGCTTAGAATGAGCACGCTGATATCTTACTGCTGTGAATCAGATTGTTGTGTTGGGCCGTCACCCTTGATTTTACAGAAACAGGGTACCCTTGTCTTTGATGTCATTACCACAAAAGATTGCTGCTTGCATTAAATTCTATTATTTTTTCCTGATTAAAAATGCTATCTTTTATCAAATGACAGTAAATCTAATTCAGAAGACGTTGAGCTGACATCAAAATGCTCCGATTAGAAACTGCCTATTATAGAACTAAGACAACATTAAGGATTACCAGCTGTTCGTTTACATACTCTGAAAGCAGTCTTAATCCTCTATCCAAAAAATCAATCTACTATTTACAAATGAAGATGAGAAACTTGCTATTCAAGGTAAGTTATAAAACTCAACAGGATTTTCATGGTCAGTTACAGAAAGACATTTTCTTTTGTATTTTATCAGGCTAAATGATGGACTCCAGTAAGTTTGGGGAACATACTCTTGAGGTCATTATCTGTACTAACATCAAGTACATAAGCACTATATCACATGGACAAAGAATAACTGGATATACAGAGTTATGTAACACGAAGGAAAGAGACAAACATGAAGGAAAGAGACAAAAAGTATGAAAACATTTTTGGTTATTTTTCTGGTTAAATTGCAGTTTCAGCGTGAAGCCAAATGCCAGAATTACTATATCACGCTTTCTGGGTGAAGAATCAAACAGCATAGAATACTTCCTGCTACAATCATTCTGAATTATTTTACAATTTTTCTACTATTTAATGATTTAAGTGAATTATATTATATGTTTTCCATTTCCCACATTTTCATTATTTGGATTTTCTATGAAGTGGTAAAATATTGAGTTTTTTTTCTGTTCATAGCATGCACAAGTATTAATCTCACAGAACTCCACTAAAATTAGTGGACTAGTAAGTAAAAAGCTGTACAGAAAGGAATACGAATATAGAAAAAAAGCAATGTACTATCTGTACATATACTGAAGAACTAATCTGTTTTAAATGTCAAAGGAACCACCATAGCAATCGTCAAAGATATTCGTCAACCGGAGCTTTAAATCCATGTCTTAAACATTACATATAAACTGTCTATCGGATTTAGCCCCTTAATTCAATGACAAAGCTAATAACTTTTCTTAGTTCTCCATGTTAATCTGAAAATCCAAAAGTGTATTTCAGTTGTTATCACAGATCTCTTTAAGCTTCATTTTCTTTTATCTTTCTCTATTTTTGCGCAGACCTATAGAAAATGCAGTTCAGCTCTCTATTTTGAAATGTCTTCTGTTTCCTAATGTGTGTTGAAATTTAAAAAGGTGTTGTTTTCACAGTCTATTACACAAATGGAAAAGAAATTTAGAGTCAACATTTTTATCACTGAGGTATTTTTCTGAAGTTTTTAAGGAGCAATTCTGAAATGCTGTGAGCAATAGCAAAGCTTTCCTAAAGTGCTCAGTTCCTAATGCTATCACCTGACCATCGGGAAATGGCACCTCATGTTCTGCAAAAATGTTCAATAGTGAAGTACCTGGCCACTGTTGTCATTAACGTCTTAGCAAATTTCCCAGAATGAGATCAATGAAAACATTCTGGTTTTGCTTGATCCTGCAAGAACAGCATACAAATCCAGTTGGTGAAAAGCCACCTCATTGCTATGCCTCCATATGTTTCCCAGCAGGAGAGGCTACAGAAATGAACTCGCATTTGAAAAGATTCAAGCCTTCTGTTCAACTTAAGGTTTCATTCTCTTAAAAAGGGTAGTGGTTTTGGAAATGATGCTTTGAAGACTTTATGTGCGTACTGTGTTTTGGTACCAGCCAAAAAAAGATTCATTACATGGGACATCTCTTTTCTGAAGCTTAATAAATAAAACAGGAAAGATAAAAGCAATACTTTTACTCTTTAAAAATATCTTTAACTAACTTTGTTATTTCCTGTCAGCATATAATAGCTGTCATCATGATACCTGTAACTCACTAACATCTCAGGAGAAGTGATGTGGGTGATATACAGTGCTTTGGTATGGATTTTCTAGGTAAAATGCTAAAATTCAAACATTGTTCCGCACAGGGGGCAGGCGGGCGGGGGAGGGGGGGAATGTTTCCAGCATCCCAACTTCAATCACACGAAGAAAAAAAGTATGATGAGATTTCTGTGAAAATGAATAATACAAGCACTTCAGGATCCCTTCTGTTATTCATTTAGATAGCTAACTAATTGAATTTCATGCTGCCACCAATTTTCACAAGGTCACAGATTGAAAAACTCAAACCTATGAATAACTGTAGAAGTTGTCAGGATTGAAGATGGAGATTTTGGCAGCCAGGATGGGTCCAGCTGGAGCTCTGGCTACCAAACAAGTTGTGATGAATAGCTTAGACACTTAGGGAGACCAAAGCTTTAAGAAGGAAATGGCTCTTTTTCTTTCCAATATGAAATTCGGAAAGGGTGCTCTGGATGCAAGCCAGCTCTCCCACTGTATTGTAAAAAATCCACCTAAGTACATTTTTGCCTAACCAGTTTAATTTAAATTATTATTGTTCACAGTTCACCAATGCTTGAACCTCTCAGCTGAAATTTGGGCTACTTTTTACTAGACTCTTCTCAGAGCAAAAAAAAATGACACAAAAGCCTGCAACACATAAGGCTGATAAGAAAATACAAGGCACAGAGCAAAGCCACCAACAGGCAAACGGTAAAGTGAATTTCCAGCTCTTCTAGATAACATTACGATTCTTACGCCCATGCTACCTCTCCCATTTTAAAAGGATAACATTGACATTTCAAACATAACAATTTGGATTCATAGTTCATATGACTACATATAAATGAGGAATTTTCCCTCCCTCCATCTCAAAAGTAATATTTCAAGCTGCCTGAATGACCAGAAAGCCAGAAGTACATGACCACAGCTCCTACTTACATTCTTCCCACAGATTGGAAAGTTATCTTTAGAACAGTAGGACATTCTGCAATGAATGCTTAGAGCCTACTGCACCCTGCTATCACAGGCGACCACCGCGGCAGATCTGCAGCTTTGCAGTTGTATACTGTGTGGTCAGAGAGACACACATATCTTTTTAAAATAAATAATGAAATCAAAGCTGCTAGTGAATGAGGCCAAAAATAATCCTACAGAATATCAAACACAGAGTGGGCCGCCAAGCAAAACACAGTGGGAAAAGAGAAGCAGCACTATTGAATTAGGTATTGTATCCACAGACTCGTATTCAGCAAAGGGCTCAAGTAACCTGAACAAAATGGTTAGTAGAAACAACAGCTGCCTGGGAAGTCACTCCTGGTAACAATATTTTCATCATGTTGTGAACAGCATGAGGAAGATAAAAGCATTCTCTTTCACCTTTGTATAGTTTTGCTAAATCTGTCATTGCAACAGTATTAATTTCCCCAGGTTTTTGACAGTTTTCTTTAGAATGACTACCAGAACCTCTTCCGAAACTAGATATGAGAAAGTTTCCTGAAAAAATTACCAGTAGCTGTACTTATATATCAAAAGAAAAAGGAACCAAGTGATATAATACTGTAGCTTTCCCTAAAAGACTACAGGAAGACTCACAGGACCATAATAAAATACTGTTTTATAACACACCAGTTATAACTAACTTTTCCATAATCCCAGGTTAGTACATACCAACATTCATTTGGAGAAGGGAGGATGTAATTCATTTTCTCCCTATAATTATCTGACATTTTGTAAATCAACAAACTTCAAATGTCAACATCCATTTAGATCAGTGAGAAAGCTGTGATGCCATGAAAATTAAAAGGGATCTCAGGAGGCACTAGAGTAAAATACACTGCTGGAAAAAAATAAAACCATGGAAATCTAAACCACTTTTTTAAACTGTTCAACTTTATTTTTTCAACCTTTGCTTATGAAAAATAATCAAAGGTAACTGTCAAAGTATAAAACAAGCCTGGTAGGACAGGTATCCTGATTCTAATCATTCACAGTACTTTCATCCTTCCTTTTTCCACTCAGAAGCCATTCCACTGATATTTAAAAAAAACTTTCTCATGAATGGAAGTTGGTCTTCATGAGAAAGTAGATAAATGCAGACTTTTAGAATGAAATAGTTTGACAGCTTTGAGCTTTAGTGAAAATTAGAAGGGGAAAAGAAGGTCCAACATTTTAAAAGAGCCTTTCATCACAACTGAAATATTTTCATCAGAAACATTGTCATCTCATCCAGTACCTTTGAAGCTGGCTGTAAAACAACACAATCCATCTTATTAGCTGAGTAGGAATGCCCTTCAAAGAGCAGTGAAACTATTGCTTGTAAACCTCAGCCAGTTTGAAATGCCTGCATTTTTACTATGTATGTTGGCTTTGTACTTACTACATCTAAGATGAAAAAAGTATGTTTAACTTGTTTAGAGACATTAAAGAACATTCTTTCCTTAATTCCAGAGCTAACCTGTTTAGCCAGCTGTGATGAAGTGATGACATACTTTGACTAAGTATTTGAGCCATCAGTCAAAAGTCTCCTATTAAATTTTGGACCAAATGTATATAGATTAGGGCTATTATACCAAAATCTACTATATTCTTCCTTTGTTCATGTCTATGTGAGTACTTACGGTTAAATAACAAGGTCACACTTTCAAGGCAAATGGAATGTAAGCACACAAAAATGATTAAAAATAAGAACTAATATAAAATTAGGGATCAAGTATTTTTCTGCAGAGAAGATGCAACCAAATGAATTTATGAAATCACATCCAGAGCTTAAATTACAGTATTCCATGAAAACACTAAAAGCTTGGAAAAAAATTCAAAATAAAAACATGAAGAGGTCCAGAAAAGATTATTAAAAATTACATTGTTCTTAAAAATTAGCTTTTGTAGATAATTTATTACTTCTTAAAATACATACCTGTCATTTTATGTCTTAAACAGGAATATGTAATTCTATGGGACTGTATTCAATGAAGATATCAGTACTAATCAGTGACACTCTTATTTTTTACATGCAATCTTTTAAATCTGTTAAAAAATATTTTTGTATTATTGCAATTATTGTATCTCCATTTTTAAACTACACTAAAAATTTGTTCTGTCTTTCAGTATTTGAATATATTTATTAAAAGATCATGATGCCACCATTGAATGAATTTTAATTCAGTACCTTACAATTATTTATGCAGTTTATTAATGAGAGACTATTGAAGTTACCACAATTCAAGACAAATGGGGCCTTTCAGTAATTGGGATTCAGTTGGAAACATATTTACACATCAATAGTAGCTCAAAGCACTTCCTCTTCTTTCCTATTTTGTTTTTCTGGAGCACTGACTAAGCAAAAAAAAACCACTCAGATCAAGAAAACCTGCAGGAAGGAAATTTTCATTTCCAAATTAGCTTTTTTACAATATTTCAGCAGAGTCAATAGTAGAGTCAATGAGGAGTCTGATCTTACACATTGTTATCCACCTAAAAGACCATTTAGCATGAATATTTACAGTACCAGGTGCTTTGAAAGAAAGAAAATATTTTTTTGCACACAATCTCTGAAAACAATATTGAATTGAATGTGCATTTAGTGATTGCAGGGTGCAATATAAGTTGTCAGAAAAAGACCACCTTGTTCACCTTCATATTTTTATATGCACAGAGTTCTGCAGTTGTCTACAGCAGTTTTTTTCTGTTAGTGTGGCAGGTGATTTGCTGTCCACAGCTCTTCAAAGATAGTCCAGACCGTTTTTTGACCAGGGAATTCAATGTCAAAATCAATTTGATAAGCAAAGTTTCTCTTTCCTCCACCATTAAGTAATAGCTAATGAATAGACAGGTAGAGGCCATGTGCAGAACACATCGGGCAATCTGCCAGAACGTTAAGAGATTCTGTACTTGAGGATCAATAGATACAGTGCCGATTGCCTGTAAATTAAAATAGGAAACCAGATATAAAGAAATACACTTAAAATCAAATAATCCTTTCCTTCTAAATCTCCAACGTACCTAAATTAAACAAAAAAACAAGAAAAATGCCAGCTGTTCAAATAAATTACAGCTCAACACAAAGGAATCAAGGAAGTTCAGCTACAGCGTACTGGGGCTGTCCACAGACATCGACTCTCAACAGGCTTCTTCTGTTGGCTGGCAAAAGCATCAGCCCCCGTTGCTCCTGTTTTGAGCATGTTGTGGCTCTGGAGACATGGTGACCACTCTGCAGCATGGTGGTGGATCTGACATCACCACTTCTAGCAGTTCTCTCTTTTACCAGTCTATTCCCTCACTAATGGCCACGTGAAGACACTTTGAAAACTCTTTATTTAGATGAAGTAGACTCAGTTGAACGAGGGAAACCCCTGAGCCAATTTGTTACGATCCTGAAGGTGACTAGAGGGGTTTTTTTTCCGAGATGGTTTTCTTCGTTGAAGAAGTCTTCAACTATAAAACCCAGTTTGGATCTGTAATATAATCTAATACCTGAACAGCAGCTAGTGAACACACGTTTCACTTGGGCATATGTCTGTAGGTCTTTCTGTCCGAACACCTGGTTCTTTTTGAAACATAAATAACAGAGCATTGGTGGTCAGCCACTGTTTCATCAGAAAACCTTGGCAAAAATATTTTTAATCTTCAATATTAGTAAAGTGGAAACAGAAACTAATTTTCAGTCAGGGAGTGGATGTGAAACAGTTCTGTTTTCCTTTATCCTAGGAATTTATGGCAGCCATGGTGAAAACCTATGAGATTCCCTAATTGTTCATTTTTATTTCCTTCTCCAAACTCTTACAGCTTTAACAAGCTTTCTCTTCTATTGCAGAAACACTTATTAGCAGGGGAAAAAATAGGTGTAAGGAAATTTTCTTCACATTTCACAGCTAAGGAATGAGCTCTGAAGGGAGGGAGGAATGTTTGGGTAGCTCAGGGGATCAGAAAAGAACCAGAGAGCAGTTCAGCTACAGCAGCGGTCCAAGGCAGAGTATTCTGACAGCGACCTACAGCTGTCATTACCATCCTGCCTACTGGGTAGTTTGATATGAAATGTATTGGGAGGAGCTGGGAAAAGCATGGTCTTCAGTCTAGTTCTCATGGGAAGTGTTCATGGTGCTTCAGCCGAGCCTATAGGCAAGCCCAGCAGTGAGGTCAGGCTGGTTTCCTGCCTCTAAGAGCAGTCCCTCACACCAAGAGCAAACACACAGAGGCAACATACAAGGCACAAGGATAACCTCAGAGATCTGACTTGCCTAATATAAAGGACAGTCTGTTTCGAAGGCTGAGCAGCCTTTGATTCTTTTTTAAACTAACTCCTTAGAATAAAATGTCTAAAAAGTTACAAATGCATGTTGTAAAATAAAAAAGCAGTACAAAGCTTTGCAAGACTGCTTGCAGCAAAATAAGTCAAAACCATCCCTTAACACTCGGCTAAGGACAACTGCTTTCCAGCAGCTAATATTCTCTAAAATAAGTCAAAACCATCCCTTAACACTCAGCTAAGGACAACAAACTGCTTTCCAGCAGCTAATAGTCTCCGTGGCAATTTATGTAAAAAGTACCAAAAGGAAACAGAAATACGAGCTTGCTTTTTACTTATGAAATGAGAAGCCAAGATAATTCATGTTCTTTATCCTCATTCATTTCAGAAAGTAATGTAACAAAGCCAAATCCACACCTTTATTGGCTTACACTCTTAAATGCTACAGGAGAACATAAATCCCAGCAAAGCCTGGTAACTCCATTGGCCTCTTAGAAAACATAAAGAGCAGCTGTCCACTTGTCAAACAGCTGGATCTGAAACATTAAAAGCGATTAACTTTCCTCTCAGATTTTAGGCTAATGTCTGACCAACAGACGGACAAGCTTAGGAGGTCTGTTCCAGTGCTGCTGTAATTAACACAAGCTCGTAAGTTATCAGCTATGTGTTATCAGGTCAGCTTGGGCAAACTGAGGACCAGTTGGCAAAGGAATTGCAGACTTCAAAGAAAGCTCTCAAACATCTGATCGCATAATAATAATAAAAAAAAAATACTCACACTTAGTACCTTATCTTGGAAGCTCACATTGGTTAGATGGTGACCTTTACAGGATTACCTTAACATGGAGGGAAATCAGCTCCTCTCTGAAGTGTTCCCAAACTTGCAATAGAAAATGGCTGCATGACTGACATTCATGTTGGAAAAAAGGAAGGAAAAGAAAAAGGCTTAAATGTATCCTAACATAAGCTGAAGCTCTCATTTAAAGCCATTTGACTCGCAAAGGAACAATGACAGCCGACTGCCAGTTTACAGTATGCAACACAACACTCTCGCTTCACCAGCTACGGCAAAGCACAATGCAGCTTCCAGCTCCTTAAGCTTTCCGCCCCCCCCCATGAATTTGTTCATTTTAACAATATGAACAGGCAGATTCTTTCAAATATTTTCTTTGTTCCCCCTTCCCCCAAACATCCCATTCTTTCTGGCAACAAAAAGAAGTTTAGAGAAAATGACAAAGATTTAAAAGACAATTAAAAGCAGTAACTGTTGTTATCATCTATTTATCAAGCACAGGTTGGGAGAGTAGAACAGATCTGGCAGCCAGTTTTTCTGTCTTTTTACAGAACTAAAACAGTTCTTATGTTGAAAACATCCAGCTATCAGCCATTTCTGTATTATTGTATTTACTGAATCCTCAACAGGTGTGGAATTTTTTCAGCTGGTCTAGAGAATTAAGGAAAAAACCCCTTCTATTTAAGAATATTAAAGATGTACTATGTTCTTCCCATTGTCAACTTCTGTCCCTGTTATTCCAAAGCCCAATCTATCCTCTTACTGCTGATATATTGATTTTTGCTGTTCCATCACATAGTCTAGAATACCATACTCACTTTAGGTTGCCACACAGTCCATATACAGATGAGCTATCTGTAATGCTCTAAAATCAAAATAATTTATAGAATAAAAAAGGCATGATTAATGCATCACCAGATATTTTTTTTTCTGGACTCTTTTAATTAAAGCAAGTAGCCAGCCCAGTTGTTTCCACTTCCCCCTGGATACTGAGTACAGAAATAAAATTAAACACTAAAACATGCACCATTCACATCCTGAAGAACAAAATTAGACTTGTGTTTGGATGACATGTTATTTGAATGCAGTCTCACAGTTTCTACCACTAACGCAGTGCTATCATTAATCACAGGTCTTATTATGTTACAGAAGATGAGCCTTATTAGTTTTCAAATATTTAGATACACAGAATACGTAAGGTGTATTTACATTAGCATTCTGCCTCGGAGTACTAAAGTGGTTTCTTTGAAAAGAATCACCTCACTTCTCCCTTTTTCAGCACAAGGGTCAGGTTTCCAGCACTTTTGGTGCATGTTAGCTAGATTCCTTGTGAAGAAAACTGAACCAGGTGTGCACGAAATGCACTTCAGTCCCTAAGGCAGAGTGGTCCCTTGGACAGCTTTGAATTATATATGTGGTATAGACCATCTCAACCCATGGACCAGACTAAATCTAGCCCAAAGTAAAATCCCTGAATCACATACACCAAAGATGTTGGTGCCTCAATACAAAGTAGTTGACCTACTGATCCCCTTCCTGTCCCCCTCAATTATTTGCTAATGTAGACAACAGCTATGGAAGACTACAGAAAACACAAGAGCATATTGCTGAACCTGGACTGAACTCAAACCTCACACAAACAATTCTGAACTAAGAGTGTTCTGAACACTGTTAGTCAAGCCACAGGAGCACTCAAACAACATTGTAACATTTCTATTCCCCTTCTTGGAATTGTTTCACTCGCATATTTAGCATAAAAAGCCCTATGCAGTATTTTGCATTTTCAGCTATCTTAAATTTAGGGAGCATTTCAGAATATAAAGCAGATGCCTATAAAATATTCTCGCATTACTTCTCCTAGCATCAAGGGTGACATTTGTTTACTGCATTTCATCACTGTTCAAAATAACTAGATGTATCAGGCCTATTTATTTTTGACCGATGAGATATAAACAAAGCTCCTGGGATGTTGTGGCAATTCAGGGTCAATTTGCAGCAAGGATCAGAAAATTTTGCAACTCATCTGTGACAGCAAGAGCTTGAAGACATGGAGACAACACAGGCACCCGTGGAGAAGCTGAGCAAAAACATCGTAACTTCTTCAATCTTTATCGCTTGTACAGTGAAAATTTTCTCTCTCCTTCTGCAAACCAAGTTCTTCCTCTGAGAACTCAATCATAACTCCTGGCAGCTGAAAAATCCCCAGGAAGCAAGGAGGACCCTGGAAGGCCAGACTGAGTGGCCAACATCAGGCTCTGCGCACAGGGGCGGCCCCGCCGCAGTGCAGCGTACCAGGCTGCATTGACTAGCAGGTGTTAGCTACCTCATAAAAACACACAGGGCAACAGATACCGAGAGACTCAGAGAGTGAACTAATCAGAATAAAAGCTAAACTCCTCCTTTCAAATGGATAAATCTTACCCTGTGAAGTCTCAGTCTCCTGAGATTAAAAATCCTGAAATTTGTTAATTGGTTAAGATTTATGGTGTTTTCAAAGAACCAGTAAGGTGGAAGGCAGCTCGAGCAGGGTGTAGAAGTCAGACACCCATATGGGCAGCAGACACAGAGCGTCCGTGGCTATGACGCTGGATTCCCAGCCCAGGTGAAGCTCAGAGATGTGTAAGGCACTGCGGCCTCCACCCTGCCACATCCCTGGCCTCACAGCTGGATGCAGTTTGAGAGGCACTGAGATGAAAAGTACTATCTACTGGTTTAGCCTTCACCTGTGTACGTACAGAAAGGTGAGCAGTACTATCATCTTTACAAATTATCCATAACAAGGTAACTAACTAGAAATAACAAATTATTCCCTTTTCTACATCAGGGACATGGTGGGGATAAAAATGCAAAGAAGTTGTTTCTGCTGAAAAAAGCAGCAAGGCAGGATTTAAAGCAGCGAGGATCATTTAAAACCAGGTCTCTCTCTCCACTGCCTGAAAGATAGGGCTCTTGAGTAGAAAACAGAAGGATTCAGCAGTTCCATTCCTCTCCTCATTTATTATTGGACTTCTTTTCCTCCTATATTATCCTTTCTGTTTGCAAAACTGTTTTCAATTCACCAGAAATAACTGTCAGGAGAATTCTTTCATTCCTTATCTTTTACTGTTGCTATCTTTATCCTGTAAACTGTTGATAATCAGATGTACGATGCTTTAATTCCTTGCTTCTTATTTTCATTAACATTTTCCTCCGAGCACTTAACGTTTTTCAAGTAGTAGTTCTTTGAGTAAGACAAAGGGCAAAAGCCACCTCTGACCTTGCTTTGCTACTGTCAGGGCACACACCAGCTTCTTGTACAACTCCATGTACTGTTTCAATGCCCGCTACACTCTTTACCACATTCATAGCCAGTCATGGCCTCTGCTTCCCACATCTATATCCTTCTTAAAGACTTGTGCCAAAGAGGCAATCCTACTGACTTGTTTTTTTTAAAATATGATTTCTTGTTTCAATTTCTCCAGCTGTTTCATAGCACTCAGTCTTTACCCACTTAAGTGCCTTTGGGAATGTCAAATTTATATCCAGGAAAGGGTTACACATGTAGGCATACCTCAAAAGCGTTTTAATTGCAACCACCTCAGATACCAATCACAATGGAAATGTAGAGGCATATGATTTTGTATAGCTTGTTTACCCAGGCAAGCTTCTTCAGTCCACACTGAAGCCTCTGTCCACGTAGAACTGACATTGAGACTATCACCCGCACTAGCCAGATGCAGGGTATTGCTCCAGATACAACTACCATAGTAACCCCAATAATGTGCAAACATACCCTTCATTCCTTTATAGCGGAGCTTCAGAAAAGCTACCAAAATAAAGCTGTTAGCCAATGTACTGCATTTCCAAATACGGTGCCAGCAGAAGAAGCTGACATCTCTAATTTGACATGCCAGGTCAATTAAATGTTTCATAATGGCATCAATAAATACACAAAGTTTGGAGATATTTTTGAGTACATTTTCAGTTCAGGAGAAGTAAGTCTTATATTGACTGAATTATCAACAAGGTGGTTAAAAACTGCAGGGCTAGAAATGACAATGAATGAAAGATGAGCAAAATAAATACAGAACTCTAAAAGCCAACTATGCTAGATGAAATCATTATTTCATATATTAATTCAACTGACATACAGAATGGACATTCAGCTATTATGATTTAATGTCTTATCAACTGAAATCCATCTTTACAATTATATATGATAGGCAAACACTATGAAGGCAAAATTTATGCAAAAGCAAAGAAATAAACAAATCGTGAATCAGAAATGCACTGGAAAGATGGTGCCAACAGAGTTATTCATGTCCTAATCAACAACATACAAGAACAGAAAACACTATGAAAAGTGAAAAAAAAAAATGTTAACACACGAAAAAAGATAGAAAGATGAGACAATATCTATAAACAAAGCCCAGCACACTGATTAAACTTTAATTTTGTCAGTATTTGCCCACAAGAATCTTCTGACGCATTGCCCTTTAGAAAGTATACACTATGAGGAGCTAAAATCTAGAAGTAACTCTCAGAACACGTTCAGAACGATTTAATCACAAAGCAAGTTTCAGAGAGAGCATTTTTTGCCTTTTCTGTTTACATTTTAAAGAGTTTAAGTTTATATATTTTATTCAATAGACGACAAACTAGAAAAATTCATTATGATCTAATGTGAAATTTCATTAAATCATCTCGGTTCACTGTAAGAACACTTCAAAGAGAGATTTCGTTAAATCCGATAAGGAGGATTACATGCAGATGTCAATCAATAGGTGCTCCATAACTATCTGTATTTTTAAAAAAAAATTGAAATGTCATGCGTAATAATTACTTTTTAAATGTCCTTCTTATCTAATATAGCTTGACTAAAATTGAGCAGAAACATGTTACGATATGCCTGTGTTCTGCAGCTTCAGAGTAACATTAAGATATCGTCTTCAGTTTCCCAGTGCATTCACGTTTGTTAATGGAATCCATTTTTTTGCCTTGAAATTCTGGGCATCTTGTATAAAGACAAATTACAAAAGACATAAAGAAAAAAGTGCCCAGTCAGACCTAGGGGTAAAAAAAAGAACACACTATAGAACAACTATCTTTTTTTTTCCATGCATGAAAAAATTACAGAAATCCAGACAGAATTAATTCTTAATAGCATCACCTTTTCAGAGATCTCTACTGGAAAAGAATTTACTTCTATTTGAATACGAAAAGATACACATGAAAGGCTAAAAAACACTTTGCAGTTTATAGTTACAAGTATTTTTAAGAGGTGGTGTACGATACTGTTATCTGGTATTTGAAGTCAATGCAGTGTAATTCAGTTCATAGAATCACAGAATGGTTTGGGTTGGAAGGGACCCTAAAGATCATCGAGTTCCAACCCCCTGCCATGGGCAGGGACACCTCCCACTAGCCCAGGTTGCTCAAAGCCTCATCCAGCCTGGCCTTGAACCCCTCCAGGGATGGGGCATCCACAGCTTCTCTGGGCAACCTGGGCCACTGCCTCACCACCTTCAGAGTCTTCTAAAAACATTTGCATAGTTGCAAAGAAAAAAATCTCATGCAATGCAACAAGCTTTAGCTTTTCAGGAGTCTACACTGAATCACAGCACTATATTGGTAAATAAGAAAGCAAGCAAATGGAAACTACTCCCTTCTGCCTCCTGTTTATATACTGCACTGTCATCTTTGTGCAAACCAATTAAACTGAGTGATTAGTAAATCCTTCCAGTGCAATTATTTCTCTTAACCAGTCAAAGGGTCACACTAGTAGGCTTCTGGACAATATTGCCTGTTGCTGACACAGCCAACTTTCTGTGGCTGTTTGTCAGTGATAAAGGCCAGAGAGAGTTTGCTCCTGGGATTTGACTGCAGAGGTACCGCTATGTATCAGGATCTCACCCTCGAGGTGCAATGGGAAATCCAGCAAAGAAATACATTTTCTTACAAAATTCAGAAGGGAGCTATCGTGCACTGTATATGCGCTTTCATGGCTATAAATGTGCAGCACCATTGAAAGTTAAAAAAACCATACTAAACCACAATAACAATGGAAAAACAGTATCAGGCATGTTACTTGTAAAATCATGGTGCTGGGGGATAATTAGCTGTACTAACGAAAGGAAGGGGAGTGAGTACACAAGGCTTTTGTTTTCCTTTGCAGTGGTCAGGTATAGTCATCTCTCCCATATCTCCCCAGTCAGTATCTGAGAGAAGCAGCACTAGAGAACAGAAACGAAACGGGAAAGGAGTTGACAGTGCAAAGACAGCAAGGTAAAAAAAGGACTGCAGACTCAGACAAATAACCAGCATTTCTTTGAGCCCCTTCTTATCGTATTTAACTGTCCTTCCTAGGAACCTAATAAGTACCTGTTCTCTCACTCCCATACCACGACTCAGACAAGCACTCACTTAAAATTTGTTCAAACTACTGAAATACAGAAAGTTAATTTAAGTCCATCAAACACTGATAGAAGGACTTTCCACTGCCTGGATGACAGCAGAACTTGAGTATAAGTAGGGAACCACACCAGCCCTGCTTCATCTACACATGTACCTTTTAGGGAATGGGTCTATAAAACTGATTTACTCTTGGGAAATTACAAAAAAATTCTACCAATGCTGATATCAGTTTAGTACAGCCTCATAACCTGCACTGAAGGTAGAACTGTGTTTTAATATGCTCTACTTAAAACTGAGGTGACTGAAGAGTGGCTCAGGATGCTTTAGGATAAGAAATGTAACTGCTACCTGTGGACCATCACAAGTATTTGAACTTCCTAGTCTTTACCTGTAGATGTAATTACTCTACTTGTAACTGAATTGAAGGGGGTTTTTTTCTATTCAAAATTTTACGTCCCCATGTGCCAAAATTTCAGGGCCATAAAATTTTGCAAGGCCAGGTGGGAAAACACAGAATAAATTCTGTAAGACAGTGTCCTAGATACTAATTTGGGGGGACAAGTATTAGAATTATTTAGTATAACCTCGTAGTGTCATCCAGCACCAGAGGTATTTAATTAACATCTATTTTATTCTATTACATCTTACTTGAAGCTGAACATCATGCATGAAGAATTTTTCTTGAATCCTCTTAGTTTAAGCTAATCAAGTGTCTAATGCTTGATAGCTGGAAAAATTAAATTGCTAATGTGTTCCTAAAAAGAAAAACTAATTCATTTATAATGAAAATCACAGGAAGAAAATAAAAAAAAAAAAAACATAGATATAGTATACATATTTGTAATCTCAGTTTCATATTTCAGGGTCCACATTCATAGTGGCTCCTAATGCTATCACAAAAAAGAATACTATTTTTTAAAGGCAGAATAAATTGTAAGATTTATTGTCTTTTATTAATATTTATAAGCCAACCGTGGGCAATAACATCCAGTATCATTAAATCCTTTGGTTGTTCTTAAAGAGTACACATAAACTAGGGGAAGTTACAAAACCAGAACATAATATCAAGTATCCATTGTCTGCCAAACAAGAAAACAGGGTCTACACAGGACTTCCCTGGCTTTTTTCAGCTACGTATTTCATCAGAGGATGTCAATTTGTTAAAACCGAAACTGTAGAGGCATACTAGTTTCAATTATTTGTGTGTAGGAAAAGGTTTCTTTGGTCACAAATGAAATTTCTGGTGTGAGATCCATCCATGGGCCCCCCTGGCAGCCCAGGCTCTCCCACCTCTGCCTGAATCAGAGCACGCCCCTGAGCGCGGGTCCAGTGCAGCACTAGGCAGCTCTTTGGGGAGACTTTGCAATCAATACCTGAAATTTTAATGTATCAGTTAAATATATTCTGATGGTTTCTACAGCTCAGGGGTTAGGTCAGTCATCTATAAACCAGAAGACTCAGATTCAGGCCATGTCACGAATTCCCTCCCACTTAATACTACCTGCAACATCTACCTTAATTTGAATTATCAAAAGAAAAAATGAACAAGAAAATATTCTGTCACATTTTAAAAAAAAAGCTAACTTTGGAGAAGCCTGAAGTAGAAAAAGTGCATACAAGTCTGATAAAAGTATTCAATTGTATATCTGTGTGCAGGTGGAAAATACTTTGTGGAATCTGTACTGTAAAAAGAGTTTTTTTCCAGTGCTTGGTCTTCGATTCTGTCTGATCTGACACCACATCACCCACCTCCCCACTTTCCTCCCAGCCCCCATATCCCTGTAAGCGCTTCCCGCTGTAACGTGCGGCCCTGTCCTGCATTTGCACCTCCAGAGCTGCGTATCTTCCTCATTCACACCCCTTCTGTCTGGAATGCCATACTTATGTTTTCACATCCTTGCAAAATGCAGCCGGAGATCTGCAAATAAAAAGGTTTCTACTGAAATGTTAAGTGTTTGCATTACCACAAGCACCTAATGTTAACTTGTTCAAGATCATAGCAGAGTAATTCTTCTGGCTAAAAGTTTTTGGTAAATAATCAAAAGCTGAAGAATAGTCATTAAAAATGTATATGTTGACATGCTCTAAACATAAAAATGTCTAATTTCTCTTTTCTAATCTCCTAATGACTATTAGCTGAAAAACTGGATGTTGAGTTATAGCAATGGAAGACTGACATTTATGAACCTGATCTTTTCCTAGCTCAATTTTCATATTTGCTCTAAAATGTTTGGAATTTCCATCAAAAGTTTGTTGTCTAGACCTCTAGTGGATGGAAGACACAACTTTGTGTTTGTCAAGATCGATAAATCTTTGCAGAATTCTAGCAAATATACAGAAGTGTTTTATGCTGGTGAAAAAAACACCCTGGAATATCAATGAAAGGCCACAAGACCCGTGTCTGCATCAGGACTGTACCAACACTGCTGCATCACTTGTATTTTTATCCACTTCTTAACCTACACAGCTATCCCTGCAACTTTGTAAAAGCAGAGCAAGCCTCAGTGCATGCATATTAGCGAGTTATTCTGTGCGCTAGTTATGCGTTAAAAGAACATAAAACAGCAACAGAATTTAAAAGATCATTCAGAAGAAGATACAGGGCCAAGTGAAGGCAGTGTGATGATGTGAAACAGAAAATGACAACAATTATTCCAAAGTATTTTTGAACCACTGACAAAGAGCCTCCTTAGACATCCGGATCATTGAACACTCCAAGGTTTGCCTGGAGTACGTGAAGTACACACCTTTCTGCTTTCTTCTAAAAAGGAAATAAACCTTTCCATTTGCTAAGTGAATGTAAATGTATTGACAGGTAGTATTGGTACAGAACTCATATTTGCCCTCAGAGACACAATTTCTGGTACCACCAACTTAATCTGTTATTTTTAAACTTAATCAAAAAGTAACTACAATAATAGCAAATTACCATGCAACAGTAGCATGCAGCCACTGAGCTGTCTGCTCTGCAGAAGGTAATTAGCGTCCTTTGCTACTTTCCCTTACCTATAAACCAGCAATTAATGCTTTATGCAATGAAGCTTATAAAATACGTATCATTAAATTCATAGTATGCAAGAAGTGAATGAGTTTTTCAGAGTAGGTGCTTTGGGACTTGGGAAGAAGTAATTTACGCACCCAAGCCCCAGTGTCAATATGTATTCTTTACATACCTCTTTTTCACTTCAGTTGGGTACAGTGTGTTTCTTCATTTTGTGCCTAAAACTACCTTTAATTTCCCTGTACACTGATAGACAGACTCCGATTTCTCTGGGTTTTGCATTTATTGCTTTATGCATTAAAAATATTCCTACCACGTATTATGTAAGTGGAGAGACAACCTAATTAAGCCTGCCAGTAAGATGATTCCATTTTCACTTGATTATAACTCAGCACTTACTCCAGCCCTCCAACAGAGCAGAAATCCATACCTCTGTACACAGGACTAGAGTCTGATTAGTCAATAAGAAATCTGTATCTGTATATTCTCACCCCCTTCGGCATTAGAAGCAAGCTGAGAGTCCCATAGCTCGGGGGCCAGCTGCCTAGCTTAAGAATTCAAGTCTCTGGCATCCCTGAAGATTGCTGCGAGATGAGGGGGTTGCAGTAGTGCAGTCCACCACAGCTTCCTTCTTTTGTCTCTTAAAGGAAATAAGGAATTGTCTGCAACAGCCTATTTTATAAGCACACCGAGGTTGCAAAGTCAAGCACTTGCAAGTTGGGAAATGCCAGACTTTGTTGCCTGTGTAAATTTAATTCTCCCCTTGCTACATTCATATCTATGCATTGTGATATACATTTTAATTACCCCACTGGATACTATTTTTTCCACAGGGCATCACTCAGGCCACCAGATGAATGCAGAAGGGGGCTGAATTAACGGACTGACAGTCATAAAAGCGCAGTTTTCAATTTGCAAGTGCTTGACTTTGCAACCAAAGTTACATTCTTTCAACACAAACCTGAATAAAATTTGAATCATATAAACATACATAGATTGGAAGGAATAATAGAGCAAGAGGGAGATGAATTATTTATATATGACTGGCATCAACGCAATTAATAAGAATAGCAGGAGGTGTTAATAACTACATGGTTTAATATACTTTGCAAACACAAAATCATCATCATAATTTAGATATTTCAAAACATTTCACAAACTCACAGCATTATTACTTGTGACCTTAACCCCTCCAAGATTATCTGCAGAAACTGCAGTATAAGAAAGATAAAGATCAAAAAGGAAAATCGGTAAGCACTAAAATGTGCAGATTATTTTTCAAGTTCAGCATATTCTGAAAGGGAAAAATACCTGTACTTTTGTAAAAGGTGAGAAGACGTCTTTCTAAGATGCAATGAGGTTATACCGGCATTGGTTCTCCAAAAATACCTGTATATGAATGGTATAACTGAAAGAGAACCAGAAACTGACCCAAGAGAGGCATTAATGTCAAAAGCTCCAGCCCTATGGCATAGTCAGCCATCCAGAAAATTGAGGCTATATTTAGTTTACTTTTTCTTTTGCTTTTATTAGAAAAAAAAATCAGCTATGGCTAAAATAATCACTATCAGGCTAAAATTGTTATTTCAGACTAAATGAGTTTTTAAAATGGCATTTGCTTGTTTACACACAGAAGCAAGTCTAATGTGTTCCCCAATTTACACATCTCTTCCAAATTCAAAGCCATATAACTGATGTCACATCAAAGGTGTAGTTCCTTTTGTCTCATCACTTCTTGCTATGATGAATCACGTTGGGATTAACTGCACTACCACACAAAAACATCATAGAAATGTAAATAAAAAGGATCTTGTTTGGAAAACAAGTCCTCACTGTTGTTCTGTTGTTTCATATACAGTGCTGACTTCTGCTTCAAACATTTCCCTTCAGAGAACAGAACTCAATAACCAAGATCTTTGGTGTGTTTTTTTTTCTCTTACCATGGATACTTTTAATCTCAGAGGTTCTACTACATACAAAAAAATTGATTAAGAATAAACAGTAGTCAAGTAGATAGCTAAAGATATAATCATGTGAAATAAGAGCACAATTCTTTGTTTCTCTTATAACACTGAACTGCTTATTTATTTTCTTTCTAGTTAGCTGCTCTGGAGGAAGTTTCGCAACACTGTCTACCAAGCCAGTAGGAATTTCTAAACAAACAGCTGGGTTTTTTTATTAGAAATAGAACTAAATTATACAGAAAGTCTTATGTCACAGTTGTTCTTTCTTTAAATAATCTGCCCCATCTTTGAAGCCTCATAAAAAAAAAAAAGTAAAAATCAATCCAAAGCACTGGAGACTGGATTCAGTCTTCATTAATTGCTTCCACCCACTGCTGCTCCCTGGATTCACAAATTTGCCCTGTGAGCACCAAATCTAGGCTATTTCTCCTCAGCCAACCCTGCTGCTTCCCATTCCATTGCCCAGAGTCCAGCCCCGCTGCCAGCCATCAGCCCCACAGTGACAAAGCTCATTCTTCCGCTGTTTCCAAAAACACACGTAGCAAATTCCCTCTCCTCTTTGAAAAAGGACAACTCTTTTGGGAAGCAAATGAAATGCAAGACATTAAGTAAACTGATGCTGTCATTAGTGCAAATGTCAAGTTCGTTACAGCAGATGTTTCAGCTGAAGATTGCTACACATTGAAATCTCCAAACAAATGTGCAGAGCATTCACCATTTGATTTAGCGTGTCTGCTTCCGTGGTCTCACGAGTGAACCAGAAGCAGCTCTGGGCATCACTGCCCCATCCGTACGTAGTAGGGGCAGTCCTCTGGCTGGGACGTTCCTGAAACGTGTCCTGCCCCAGCCTGACCTACAGAATGCGAAAGCTACTGCTAACGCAGTTAAGAGACTGAAAAGAGCTTGGCGATAGTAAGGGACTTCTACCATATTGCACACGCTGTTACAGGAACCTCTTCATTTGGAGGAACCAGGTGGCATGATTCTAACAAATTATGATGCTTTCTATGAGCATTTCAGCCCTGGAACAGACCTGCTTTCAGTGTCTTCACACAGAGAACAGCAGGTGAAGTCCGTTATCAGGAACAGTGATTTCTGAGGCTCTTACAATTTTCTACCCAAATCTAGAGCACAAAATACCTTCCAGCCTTTCAGGCCCAAAGTTGGAATACTAAATACCATCAATAATTTTAAAAAAGCCACACAGAACAAACTGTGTCTTGGAAAAACAAACAAACAAACAAACAAAAATCAGGAGTGGGTTTTTTGAAAAGCAACTTCTAAACACCCTCCTTAAGATTATAATTCAGTTTTTCCATAGCAGTCTTAGTTTGATTTATAGGAATTTACAAACTGCAGCTGAAACTCTTCTAAAAGCAGTAACAAGAGACTGAAACAGATGTACCAAAAAAACTCTAGATGACCATAAGGAGACCACACTACAGGATCTCCCTCTATCTTACACAGGTCACAGTATATGGGAGTCAGACAAAGACTGCTTCAGTCAGCAAAAGGCTTTGTCGCAGCCTTATTCCCGCGTAGCTGTAAGGTTTGTTCTCTCCTCTGCCCTTCCTGGAATGCGCCAGCCAGAAGCCACTTCAGACAATGATCAAACACAGAATACATTTTGTCTCAAGATGAAAGAGCTCCATGGATTAACAAGTGATTTATGACCCTACAGATGACAATGCAATACATGCGTATACACAAAATGTGATTCAGCATCAAATATCTGTTCATAGAAAAAGGCAAAAGAAAGCAGCACCAAAGGCACGAGGCAAGATAAGAGAAAGAAGCTATAACTTACGGGCCTGGAGACCAGAGCTAAAGAAACAGTTCAAAAGCAAACTGCACTTAAAAAAAAAAAAATAAAAAAAACTTAGCAATATAATTTAACATATAATTTCAGATGACTGAATAGAAAAGATCTGTAAAGTCTTGCAAACATTCTTGCAAAAGTCTGAACATGTACTTAGTGAGACCAGCCTCACGTGTAATCTTAAAAGCTAGGTCCATGCTCTTGCAGATCCAGTTGCAGCATTCTACAGTTCACAAGTGAGCACAGGAATATAACATTTCTTGCTATTTGACACTCACAGCTTCATAATTCTCAAATGTATACTAGTTGTTTCTGTTCTGCTAAGTCTATTACATTGTCTGCTTCACAATATTGCTAAAATTTACTCCAATCAATGAATTTTTCATTCAATAATTGAACAAAGCCATGTATTTTACATTTAGCAGTATAAGGATGTTTCAAAACTAATCCATCCAAAGAGGAGTCAAGGATCTAATGTATACATTTCAGTTCTGGGAGAGCAAGAAAGCACACCTGAATTTTCTTTTTATAAGGTGTATGCATTTATGCCACCATAAAAAAAGAAATAAACTAATTTTATTTTCACAACTGAAAACAAGTTCTCAATTGAGCAGTTTTCATTGAGCCAGCACACTCAACAAAATGCATTATCATTGAAAATAAGATTACTGCATAATCCAGCCTGTTTTTTTAATGAACTACTCTAACATCTCTCACTTTATAGCTGTGCGAATACATACTTCTCATGAGAGAAAAAATTCCCACTTCTTTTTTCTGATACAGAGATGACATGTAAAGAATAAATATTAGTTTGTTTGTTTTTTTAAATTTCTGATGGAGATGGGTTCACTTGGAAACTGCACAAATTCCACTGATACTTATTTTTTCCAACAGTCCAAAAGGTCCTTTTGACCTGTTAATTGTTTCCCTAGAAATCACAACCGATTTGTTTTAGATGCTGAAACTCCTTCATTATAATAATAATAATTATTATTACTCCATCATTATAATAATAATAAAACGAAACTTTGAATAAGAAATACTTTGGCACTGCTCATTTGAATGAAAAATCACTCCTTGAGAATAACAGACTGCACAATTTCAAGCTCTCCTCTCCTACAGAAATACACACGGGGGGGGGGAAAGGACAAAACTACTTAAATGTCAAATTCAAAGATGAAAAGATTTGGCTTAGCTTTAAGGTGAAGTATTTTAGGGTCAAACCTTTCTCTGGACAGCGAAAAAGAATAAAGGAAGGGTTTTGTGTGTGTGCTTCTATACTTTTCTTTTTTCTTGGGCATTCTTATTTGCTCTTTAACAATACTTGCTGGGTCTGCACCTGCGTGCAGTTTTCATTGAAATAAAAGGATACTGTATGCTGCAAACTTTCTCTGCTTTAGACTTTACGGAGTGTAAAGACCCCAGTACCAGCTCTGCAGCTGTCAGGGAAAGGGATATTCTGCAACAAATGGTCAGTCTTTTGCTTGAGCTCCACTGGAAGTGCTCTGGTAGCCCCACTATCAGAACAATCTTTGTAGCTTTACAACTGTTATTTAGACATGGAGACAGGGAGCTATCACCCATAGTGAAAGTGCTCATTTTCTAGCTCTCGATTACAGACGTGAACAGAAAAAGTCTTCCAGAAAGGATTCTTCTGTCAGTGAAAGAAAAGAAAGCTTTCCTGGTGCCTTAAATGCCAGGGGATGTCTCAGCTCTGGAAGCATACAGCTTAGCAAAAAAAAAAGCTGGCAGGTAATTTCCAGACTTAACTGAAATGTGAACAACACTCTGGGGCTCTAAAGAGACCCCATCCTGAAAAACAAAACGGAAAAAAATTATGTGAAAGATCACCCAGGAGAAATGGCTTTCTTCTACCATCCTGCCTTTTAACATAAAGAGGTAAGGATCTAGATACCAAAAATGTTTTTGTTGGCTGGCAGTAGCATAATCACTCAAACATCTTTCTTTACTGTGTAAAGCACTAGCAGAGGAGGTGCCTGAGGAAACAGCTTTATCAGAATTTCTAGGGAATTCAAAGTGTATTTAAGCAGAAAAATGAAACAGAAAATGACTCTTCCTGTTGGTGTCAAGGCACAGTGGCAAGACATGAGTCCTGGAAAGTGACTCTTACAGTGGCATCTCAGCCTGCCGTTAATGATCCAGTAGTTCAAAATAACCCAGCCTGAACACTACGGCTAAATCTATACTAACTAAAAAAATCCCTGTTCAATTCCACATCTTTAGCATACACCAAGTAGATGCGATGGATCTGCCATATGTTCCAGAAGTGAGCCTTTTATAAGTTCAGAGCATAAATCAATCTTCTGTCTCAGGCCGGAGTCTTCCTGGTGCACAGGGTCACCCCCTGTAAACTTCCAAACAAATGACACATTTTTTTAACGGGGCTTTAAACACCTTTCCTCCTCTGAGCAGTAGCTGTTCTGTAGCACCTTTGTAGGAGCCACTCACACCAGGACCTGCCAACGAAGCATGCTCTCGTGAGAAAGATTCTTTGAGAGACACAGGGAAGGGAATGGCTGAGGAATGAAAGCTGGGCAGAATAACCACACCGAGGCCTTTTTAACTGGAGGATTGCTGGTTTAGATAGCAATTCAAGAGCTGATCCCCAAAAGGTTGTCGGTTATTGAAGAAAAGGGGTTTAAGCTGTATGTTCCAATTGCTCATAAACCCTGCATGGACAGGGCAGGCAAATGCTAGCAGTAAGTGAGAGTTTCAAAGTCAACGTATGTCCGAAACATCCCAGATGACAGATGATGACTAATTTGCACGGGAAGGAAGAGCACTGAAGGCAGAAAAGGGATTCCTTATTTATAAAGGAGGACTACAATCCCAAGAGGCTTGCCATCACTCTGCAACCTCTAGCCATACGAAAGGCTTGCACATGGAAGGCCAGGAGAGGCTTTTCACTATGGACCGCTTTTACCAATTTACATCCTGAACAAGCCTTCTTCCATGAAGATGGTGAACGTAGAATCTAATTTCTAAGAATTCATTAGCGTGGCTTCCTAAGAGGTTGCAGCATCAGTGGGGAGTGAGGAAAAAGGCTTCTCTTCTACTCTTCTGACCAGTGTTAAGGTTACTATTTGTGCAGGGTTCCAGGGATTTACTACTTCAGGGAACAAGACAGGACTAAGAATCAAATTCATGTCTCTCTTGTCATAACAAAAACCAGTAATCACAGGCCCATCAATGCAATAACATAGAATAGATAGATCATGGAATTGACAAATAATGGAACTGACAATAGATGATTCTGATAGAGAATGAAATTTGTGCTGCTAGAGCAGCTTGGAAGCACATGAAGAATGGTATGATTATGTTAATGGAAGAACAAGAAAAAGTCAACTACTAGGACCTTAAGCATTCAGAAAAGCAAAACAAAATACCATCTCCAGAAGGCATAAAATCATACAATAATATCTTAAAATAATGAAATAGTGTTTACAGAAAAAATACTAATGTAATAAAATAAATACTGTAAAATTGAGAAGCAACTTCATTTCACCTGTATAATACTGTCAAATATGTGGCTCAGCAATTGGCTTGAATATCATCCTGTCTCCTAGCAAAACTCTTCATGGAAAAAAAAAAACCAAACCCTACACGTTTGTTTTTTTAATAATAGTTTTGCAGAAAATGAATTTTTATTTTCAAGTTTAAACTCATGTGAGACAAGTGGGAAAGAAGAAATAAAACATTGCATTACTAATGCCTGCACTTAAAATCCAGGGAGGACTCTTGCAACTCACAAACTTGATCACGTACAACTTGGCTTTCTTTGGCTCAAGGAAAGCGATGGATTATAGGTGGAATACTCTGAACTACAAAATAAAGGCGGAGAACAAATCAGGACAGTTTAAGTTATGATAGTCTGGAAAGCAGACTGTGGGGATTTTCCAGTGGCTGTTTCTTCATCCCCTGTTTCTGAAGGGGAAGTTTTATTGATTGACAGACTTCCCACAGCTCATACCTGTAGTACCTTGGGCACGGGACACAGTTGTCTCTTTCCTCTCACCTAACATAGGATGCTCAGCTGGGAGCTGTTGACAGCATTAAGCTGTTTGTTTGCCGAGAAGGTCCTAATGGATCTGGAAAAAGCAGGATCCTGCTCTGTGTTCTCAACATAAGAAAATGCCAAGTGATGTACACTACGTATTGGAGTTATACTGTAAACAAGGAACACTAGTCCTTGAAATCAGTAAGATATGTATATGCTGACCTGCAAGATAACGAGTGTCTGCTAAACTGCAGAATGTTAGATGTAAAGCCAGAATCTAGCGTGAAAGGAGAAAGTCATGAAAATAAGCAGATATACTGTCAAAAGACTTTTCGCTTAAAATACATCTGGAAATCCTAAATGTTTTGTATAATAGTATTTCTGCATGCATTAGAATTATTTTTTTTTTACTGGGTATTAAGGAATACATTTCTAGTCCCTGACATTTGCTAATAACTAATTGATATTAATCAGTGTTAATGCCTGCTATTAGAAATCACCAAATAATAGCATTATGCCGCACAGACAATAGCCAACATTGTTACAGAAAGACATTTAGCACTTCGACAAATACATTTTTAAGTATACCTTCTAATGATTGTCTAATGAGGGATAGTTTATGCTGAATTTAAAAGTACGCAACTTCATAATTACTTAACATGAACACATTTATTGTGACAAATTGGAAAATATTTGCAGGAAATCCACATACTGTAGGGACAGGAGAATGGTGAGAGCATAAGAACAGCAAGCAAGCGTTTTAGGACTGGCCAGGCTGAAGTGGGAAGAGGGACAGAAGAGAACAAAACCATCTGCTGAGACAAGCCTGGGAAATGAGGGCCCAGAGAAAAGAAGCAACACGAGCTCCAGAGAGCAGAGCTTAGGGGAGGAATTTCTAAGAGCTAATTTTACCAAAGTGGGCCAAAGTGCCTCCAGTATAGCCCCAATAAAATAATCTTGATCTATTTTTAGCTCTTGCATTTAGTTATCTACTTAAAAGAACAGAGCACTTGTTAGGTTGCTAAAAACTTAACTCATACTTTGCCTTGCTAGGCCTGGGGATTGGAGTCAGGGGAATATTTATTTTCACTGAAACAAAGCATACGCACATGCATGCCCATGGTTGTTCTGAAAGAAAACGCAGCGCTTGGAGTGGGAAAAATTACTTTGTACATTTTTAGAGTGCTGTGTTTCTTCTATTGATTGAAAAGGGAACAAACACTGAGGAGAAGTTATTTAGGAGGTTAGATTTTAATGCCGTAGAAAGAGAACAATGCTCTCTGTAAATGAAGATCAAAATAAAATCCTTCTTCAGTTATTTTTAATTAGCAGAGGTCATATTTTAAGAGTAATCACTATATGCCACATGAGCATCTGATATAGGCAAAAATCTACTGTGACCTTATTAGAAATGCTGCAGCATGGGAATTCTCTCTTTTGCCTGGTTTTAACAAAGAAAAAAAGCCTGAATGGGATCATAGAAAAAAGCATGGATCTCGGTTATCTTCCATCTTCCCTGTCACTTTCAGTTCAAGGCTTAGTTTGGTCTTTCCACCAGATCTTGAACTTGGTATTTTGCCCTAAGGATTCAAATTTTGAAAATACTGTCTGAGCATTTATCTACCCAGAAAAATTCTACCAAATAAAGTAACAGCAAGTCAAACTCCCACATGGATCTTTTTATTCAAGCTCCTCAGGTTTCACAGTTTAGTTTCAACCAACCAAACTGAGGCAAGCAAAACCAAAACAACACTTCCTTACAGTGGAAGAAGACTATCTTCTTAGCACATGGCAGTTATGGCTATGCTACCTGGTAAGTTCTAAGGATTTAAAATCACATCCAAGTATAAATTAAGTATATATTTCTTTCCCTGATACGCTTAACTGCCCAACTGTGGCAGCTGGATTTAAAAAAATAAGACTTTTTTTCCTTATGCAGAGAAATACCCAATGGAGACGATACCAGATGCGCTCAGTGACGGGGTGATATTTTATTAAAAGACCCAAACATCTTGAGAAGGAATGAGCAGGACTTTTCAGCTGATTCTAAAAAGACACTTTAGGCAACATAAACCTGCATGTCAAAATACTAACTGGAAGAGAAATAGCAAAGTTGTCACAAGGAATGACACACCTTTATCTGAAAAAATGACATCCAGATAAAACCTGTGGTATGTACATTGCCTCAGAACATAATATTACAATAGCTGTCTGTTACGGTTTGACCCTGGCTGGCAGCAAGACACCACAACAACCACTCACTCGCCCTCCCCCTTCCCAGGGATGGGGGAGAGAATTAATGGGGTAAAAGGAAAAGAGACTCATGGGTTGAGATTAGAACAAATTAATTACTACAACAAAACCAAAAATAATAATTATAATAATAATAATTACAAACATAATAGTAATACATGCAAATATACAAATCAGTGATACACAGTAAACTGCCCACCACCCAATGACCAAGGCTCAGCCCGTTCCCATCTAACAATCCCAGAGCAGGGAGAGTCCTGAAACCACAATCCCAGAACAGAGATAAGAGCTCAAGTACCCAAGAGAGCGAGCGCAGACCGAGAGAGTGAGCACAGACCGAGAGAGCGACACAGCTCTGAAAGAGAGGGAGATGACCCAGAGAGAGGGGCAATCCAGAGAGAGAGCGTGCAAACTTCCAGACAGTTCCTCATCTATATACTAGGCAAGACATGTATGATATCATAGAATCATTAATGTTAGAAAAGACCTCAAGGATCATCAAGTCCAACTGTCAACCCAACACCACCTAACTCACCAAACCATGTCCCTAAGCACCACATCTACACGAATATATCCAATGTACCATTGGCCAATTTGGGTCTCAGTCCTAAACCTAAGGTCCAATCCTGGGCTAGTAACTGGGGCTGTGCTCCCTCCCAGCTCCTCCTGCCCCTGCAGACACGGGCACAGCAGAGAAGCTGGAAAGTCCTTGACTGTCCTGGCAGCAGCTATAAACATCAGTGTGTGATCAGCTTCTCCTCAGCACAAATCCAAACACAGCCTCTCACTGGCTACTGTGGAGAAAGTTACCTCTGTCCCAGCTGAAACCAGGACATTCTCACAGTTACCCAGATGATTTTACACATTCTTCAAAGGCTTCCTAAAGTCTGTATGTTCTTTATATTTGCTCCTGTCAATGAACTGAGGTTCAAAAGTCAAACAAAACTTCCAAAACAGCATTTCCAGAAGTTGTGCAAATAAATAGTGTAAGCTATGGAAATATTCTGCCAATGTGGAGCTGAGATAATATTTGTCTGAAATTAACAATTTCAGTGAATTAGTAACCAACTCACAAGTAATACATCATATAGTGAAAATGAAGACAGAAAGTAGTATGAGCAATTGAAGAGCTTCTTCATGGGGAGGGTGGTTGGAGTACGGAACAAGTGACTCAGGCCAGCAACTTAGCTGACGTTTATTAATTCACGAAAGAGCAACAAACATGCAGCAGATTTTGTTTGTTTTTAATAGAAACATACAGCTCTCATTTATATTTCATAAATTTCACTATTTTCTGAACTAGTCTTTTCCTGGCATTTACCAAGACTGTGTTTTTATGTGTTAGAAATTTGCAGAAAAACATGCTAAAATATTATTAGCTTATAGTACCCTGAAATTGGCTAAAAGAACATTTTTTACCTCCAGAAATTGTCAACTGATTTGGAGTCTTATTTGGAAAAAAATGACCTTTCAAGCTAAATGCACATACATTTTTGCCTAATTCTTTTTAAAATTCATTAAATAAAAATTTATTTTTAATTTTATGCTTGTGGTTAGGAGGCAAAATATACTATTACCTATTACACACTTCACATTGCAAAGGTAATGTACTCTATCAACAAAAATGGGATATATCCAGGCATGGTTTGAGGTTTTTTCCTCTCTGCAGCTCTAGCAGCAATTATCTCTATAAGGTACATCTGTTAGAGGTTCCTATACTTTCCAGACAAGGGAAGGAGATGCCACTGTGCCATGATGAGTTTCTGCTGCTGTTCTGGCATGACAGAAGCATGAGCTGCCTGATGGCTCAGGTGTTAAGGACTTAAGAGTTCCAGATATTCCAAATTATTCTGTGTTTGGATACATTTATTTTGAATAATTTCTCTGTTCTGTTAACATTTCAAAGAAATATTTGAGTAAATGTAGCTGTTCCCAGATAATTCCATGTTACTTAAGTCAGAAGAATACAGAGGTTTTCTTCATTTGGTGCTCAGCTATGTGACAAACCTTAGAATAAGATGGGGTATTGTATTTTAAAGCTTGCTTCCATGTCTTCTCATGTTGAAAACTGTTAGCAATTGAAAACTGGCATAAAAGGGAAGGACAGGGAAATGATTGCTTCCAATCTCAAGCAATGTAACTCCTACCTAAAAGCTTTGTTTTTCATGCTCATATAAAATTTGAACATTATTAGTTTCTGAAACATGAAAATAATCTAAATTGAAACAACTAAGCTTGATTTTATTAGAACCAGTAATACCTAAGAAACCTTAAAAGAAAACTGGAATATCTTATTATTAATAATATGAAATGTCCTACTTTTTTTTTCCTAATGTTTAGACTTCTACTACGATCACAAGAAAACAGTTACCTTACAGAATGTTGCCTGAAAACACTTAAATCTTTTTTTTTTTTTTTTGGTTTTGCAAAGGGGTCTCATATGTCAGACTTGACAATAAATTTATAGTATTAACAATTTTTTTTTCATTTTTTTCTTAAATTTGTAAATCATCATCGTTTACTCCCTCCATCTAAGTCTGCAAGCAGAGCTCTTTCATAAACAGGGCAGCAATTTCTCTCCAGGTTATTTTGTTTGTCTATAGTCAGTGTGATTCCAAGTTCTCCCCAGTATCTTTTCCAGTTGTACAGGAACTCCCTAGCAAAATTTTAAGCACATATTCAGCCATTTTGGGAAGTATTTTGACAAAATTTATACAGATTCCCAAATTGCTCAAAATTTGAAAAATATTTAAGAGATGCAGTTGAGATAATTATTTAATGTGAATAAAACCACCAGTAACAATTAATAACTTGCAATGAAAGTTCCCTCCCAAACCTTCCAAATACCTACAATAGGGCAAATGAAACAGTGGCTTGGGGATAACTTGCTACTGGAAACTAGAAAGACCAGAATGTTACATGTATATCGTACATTCAACAGATAAAGGCTATATAGGATGTAAAAATTGCTCATGGTAAAGAAACTTGCTAAATTGCCTTAAAACCCAAAGCGCAAATGAACCACACACTACAATGCTCAGAAGACTACGTTCCATATACTGTCTGGACACATTTATACATCATTTTGAAAGCATGGCATCCTCTACAGAAAACTATAAAGAGTTACTACCTAGAATGTACTAGAAGCTAGGCTCTGGCGAGAATGAGAAATAATACCAGGACCGTTAGGTGTGTAGGCAAGTGCAGAGCCCCAGTGTTGGGGAAGTGCCAAGGGAAGGTGAAAACTAGCAAGAGCTTTTGCTGTTAGTGCCTTGAAATTATATGAAACTGAAACCAATCACATCTGCAGTTGCAATTAAATTACAATCATACAATACTACATCAATGTGTTTTTCTGCAACACTTCGTAATAATATATTTTCAGATAGTTTTCTTATTGTGCAAGTAACAAACCTACAGTCATATCTCTGTGGAAATCCTTGGTGTGCACTGACATAGGGCAGACTGGAAATAAAGAACTGAGATAAGTAGAATCGGCTATAAAATACAACAGTCCAAGTGTAACCTTGAATTCTAAAACTAAGAAGAGTGGGTTTTTTGGCAATGGCAGCAAAAAGCATTTGTGTTTTTTAGGACAGACTTTTAAGTTACTCTAGTTTTCATAGTTATGTAGAGTTTCACAAATGCTTATGAGCACATGCTGCTATTTTGAAGGTCACATCCACATAGAAAATTTCAGTTAGTTTTGCATGTTACACACAGTGGATAAAGTATATTTATTTAATATAATTAATATAACAATGTAATATATTTAGGGAATCTCTTTCTAAAATCTACAACTGAACCTTTAATCAGTCATACAACCAGTCCCTACAATAGACATCACCTGGAACACTAGACTGTGCCTTACATATTTTGCAGTCGTGCTTTTCCCAGTTTTGCAATATGAGGGAAGTTTACAGAACTTCCATTCAGAAATCAAATTATTGTTAACAGATTATTTAATTCTCAGTGTCTGGCAGAAGAGTCAAAAGATATGGAAACAAATTCTGCCATCAGATGTTAAAATGCTCCTTTCCTTTAATCGCAACCCTTTGGTGGGGCCTCAGAACACAACAGCATAATGACCAGAGGAAGGAGCAAGTATCAGAATTTAACATCTACCAGAAATAAATTACAGTCTGAGAGAGAAAATAGAGATATAGTACTGCATTCTTAAGTATGGACAAACTTACCATTTTATTTTCTTTACAAGTTGGTGAATGTTGACTCAACATGCATGTTTTAAACGCAAGTGAAAGACCAAACTTCAGAAACATATAGCAAAAGGATGAACATGTCCTGAAGAGTATCTTTTACTATAGAATATATTGTATTAATCTCATCTTTCTTCAAAGTAGTCCAGAAACGTTTGAGAAAGATAATTTTGAAAATGATAAGCAGTCCCTCTTCACATGAGCAGCTCTCATTGGGGAATGGCTATCTCTAAGTAGTGATGCCCAGCAAGAGCAATTCTGCAGAGCCAAACAACTGATTGTGAGGACCAAACATCCACCAAATGGGCATTTCAGCGGGGCTTTCTTTCAGAATCACTTCAGTCAGATTCCATAGACTGAATGCCAGTAACACCTGGAGTGCATCTTAATTTCAACCAAAAAAAATCCATTTTCATGAACACCAGGACAGCCCTGCAGAGTGAATAAACACAAGTGCATTCTGTTTCCAAGTTAAACCACCTGACCTACATACCTGTCTTTAGGCAGAAAATGGGAAGAAGCCTTATTACTATATACGCTGTCACTTTATATCTAATTTGTACATTCTGCTAATCTAGGGAAGCGTCCTGGCTCCCAGACTCATAGAACATGAACTCAATCTCTGCGCTCCCTTCTCTCACTATCCTGAGCTATCATGTTCTACATCAGCAGGACAGTCCTGAGAAATAGCAGGAAATCAGCAATGGTCCACTGTGTAGTGCCAAGCGGCTAAAGATGCAAATAAATTTTTTGGTGCAGTGATTGACTGCTCTATACCAAAGTGAATCAGGAGGTCCTGAGTCTGAGCTTCTTCTTAATGAAGTTCAATTAACTTTGTGATCTGTTTCTTTTGACCTCCAAAATATCCTAATCATACAGATGAATCAAAATTAAGTTGTCAAAGGCCTTTGGTAATGATCTCTGTAGTAAGAAAGTCAAGGACATACAAAGATTCAGCCTTTGTCAGTATTATCTGTCCAGCTTTACCACCTAAAGAGGGCATCTTAACATAAGCGGTCATCATTCATGTATGCTTTTGCTTTCCAGTTGTTGTTTTATTGTTTAAAAAATAACAGCTGAAAATTAACTGACATTAAGCTTTCGTTATTTTCCACTGACTTAATGCATGATAAAATACACATTTTCCCACCGAACTAAAAAGGAAGACTACTGTAGGCAGGAGGGAAGAACATAGCACCTTGGTTCTTCCGCAGAACATTCAGTTTAAAACACAAGCGTTGCTTTCCGTGCAGCATTTGACCTGTCTTACATAAAAGTGTAATAAATTGCAGAGAAGGTAAAGTATAGAACAAACAAAAACATTAAAGCCACAATTCTAAATTAAAGTTTGATGAAAAGAATGCAAGTTTGATTCACACTATTTCAGCCCCACGGCAGGAAGTCTCCAAAAAGCTGGTCCAGGAGACCTCAGATCATCAACCTGAACTCCGCAGTGGATCAAATCTTGACTACAGCAAACACACTTGAGATCAACAAAAACAAAATGCCTGAATGAGAAGTGAATAAGCAGGGTGTCCAGAAAGAGTATGTTTTCTTACACAATCAATGTATCTTGTCTATGCAAGAAAGAACGCCTAATGTAGCCTACATAGCAGTAGACTAAAAGAGAAAAGCCGCAGTATTGGCAGATCGCACTGCAAGTGATTATTTGGACTCGTAACAGCAGGTTTAAGTGCCTTTTGCAGCTCAAACTCTGCAATTCACATTCCAGGATGAGAGGCTGGAAATAAATTAATGCACCCTGATACCACATGGATGTAACTTACTATTAGAACAAAACAAAACAAAAAAAAAAAAAAATTAATTAGTAAAAATAAATTTCTATCAGAAATAGGAGTGCATGTCACAAGCTTTTCCTGACTTACACAGGAAACTTACCAGCCTGACATAGCCAAATAAGTAATTTCTTTAAATTCCATTTTACTCAAAAAAATGGAAGTAGCCTTCTTCAAAGCAACGTAAAGTTACAGAACTGTGAGGATTTCCGAGTTGTAGGGACATTAAATTACATACTTCAGCCTCCTCCCTGTAGTGTAATGAAGTCAGGACATGACATACAATCTTCAGCAGCAAGACCTCACATGCTGTTCCTGGTATGCACCTTTTGAAATGTCAGCACACCAATGCCATTTTAAAAAGGACTGAAGGAAACCACCACAAACAGATTTCAAAGTGGGCAATGACAAAACAAGCTTCAAAAGCAAACCTAATCTTTCTCTCATGTTAGGAAAGGTCATTTCTCTCTCAAATCCTCTTTTTTCTAAACTCTAATGCAACTTCTCTCATGTAAGCAGCACTAGAAACCCCAGTGTTGACTGCTACGCTCCAGTACAGTGCAACTTCAAAACTGTGGATATTGTCCTTACTGTGAGCTAGTGTATATCCTGCAGGGCCTACTACTGTTCTCTACTTCTAGAAAAGTTCAATTTTTATCTTTAACTATAAATAGACAATACATCACACTAACTTACCTTACAATGGAGGTTGCATGTCTCCTAATACCGTGAAACAACAGAACATACCAAAGTTTCCATACGCGTGAACAATGTGAACTCTCTCCAGTTCTGTATTTCATTTATTTATCGATAGCAATTTTTTCAATATTTTCCCTAGCCCACAGGGGCCTTGCCAAGTCAATCCTTCTTTTTAATAGAAAAATAACATTTCTGAGAGATTTGAATTATGTCAGGAGATAAGTAATTCACAGACCAGTTTATGACTGACACATACACATGCAGAGACGCAAGGAGATTAAATTATGTGGTTACTCGAGGTATGAACCCATTCTGTGTCAATCTTCCTCCATTTGTTTCTGGAGACTGACACTGTGCAGTGCTCACCAGTCAGAAAAGGATCAATCTTTCAGGGAAACAGGAGGGAGAGCTTTCATTTGCATCCACTTAAATAGATGAGATCAGCAGTGAATTCCATCAGAAAGGAACACTTCTGGGGATGCTGCTTTTATTACCTCTGCAGTCATAAAGGATGGCATTTACAGAATGGTCCTCTGAAAAGCAAGTGCACAAATCACTGCAGGCATATAGTGTAGGTCTTAACACAGTTATGTGTTCCTGCATTCAGTTTCTCCACTCACAGCTTTAATCTATAACAAGGCTAAGTGCTTACTTGGCTGAATAATGCTTACGTGGGTAACCTTCTGGTGGGAAATATATGCCACCAAATCAACGGTCACCTGTTCAATCTCCTCAAATCTCGTTTCCTATGAAGTATTTTTAAAATTTCCAAATAGTCTTACATTGCAAATTATATTAACACATTGAAAATTTACAATTCCAATAGTTACTGGAATTTTTTTAAATGTCAGCTTACCAGAGGTTGCTGTCAATTCATATACTTTTGCAATCCAATTCCTTGGATTTCCTTGCTTTTGAAGTAATTTCCAATATATCTTAACCTTCACCTTATCTCTTGCTTTTCTGCCTGGTAGGACAACCTCAGATGCTTCATGGACCCTGCCATATAATAGATTTTTTTTTTCAGTTGCTCATCTAATCTTCCTCTCATTCAGTAAATGCCATATAATTAAGCATAACCCCCCCCCCACCCCGTCAAACCTTTCAGGTCTACCTGAACCCTTTTTATCTGAAATTCCCACAATTCTTCTAGCCTTCTGATACTCAGCCTTGAAAAGTTTACACCAGCTTGGCAAACATTTCTACATGGATCCTTCCTTCCCCGTGTTGTTTTCCTGCTTTGTTGTACCACCTTCTCTCTTCCTGTGTTTGTCATAGTGGAATGTATTAAAAATCTTCCTATGACAGCACAAAAACTTATAAAATTGTTCTGAGAAAACTAACAGAAGTTTCCACTACTACTTGTTGTCGAGAAACAAAAATTACAGAAAATATTACACAAAAATCCCAGTATTACAAAGCTGAGCATCTTAGTACATTCAGTTCTCTCTACTAATAAAGAAAAAGGGCACCCTTTCACAAAGAATAGGGTTTCCAATTATACATTTCCAATTAGTCATTTTAATTTATTTATTGTAATTTACGGTCATTGAGACATTTTTGCTATAAATTTCTGACAGAAGAAACAAAGACATTTTAAAATTATGATTGTTCTGCCTTTCCTGATGCTTTAAATTAAGTGTGTCTAAGCTACAGTAATAAACACACTGCTATAAGATAAATTGTGAACAAGGACCCCAAATCACCACATGGGGTAATGAAAATAATGCAGGAATAAAGGTTATATGATGTTGGCTAAAGAGGAAAGAAGCTATTATTTTCTGTACTTAAACATACTTGCATACATTTATCTGTTTGTACTCATTATATGCTGCATACTGTGATACAAATCAATAGACTGATATGTTAAAGATGCTAAGGTAGTACAGTAAAAATATTTTATAGGATAATTTGGGATAAACTGCATACGAAACAAATCACAAAGCCAGAGCTCTGGTATATCACACATACCAAATATATGACAATGAAACTTTTATATGTTTCCATCACGCTGTTTTATGTCAAATAGTTAATAGGGAAAAACTATTAGAAATGTTTTTGAAGTTTAAAGACGTTTCATTATTGGCATCTTTTTTTACATTAATTCTACCATAAAACTAGCAACTGCAGTGTCACATACACGTCTTCATGAGAAATGTAACCTCATCAACCAAACAATGTTCAACATTTACATACCTTTTCAAAGTTACCTAAAATAAGGTGATCACCTTTTATACATTATCACACATACATAGACAAACTGATACAAAGATATGCATGAAATCCAATATCTCAAAAGAGGGCCTTGCTGTTCTCCTGCCAGGAACACAGCTGTCTGAGAGGAGAAAATCCTCCCCAGATTTTCCACAAGGTCCCCTCCACTACCTGCAGGTCATCTGGTGGCTCTATAGCCTCCTGCAGATCTGTCAGCTTCCCGGTTAGATACCAGATCAGAAAACAAGGAGGTCAACAGTACAGAAGCACAACATACAACGAGAGACAGAAACCATCAGTAGAAGAAAATCCCAGCTCATTGGCAGATAGAGCAGATCTGCAAGGCAACTTAGTTTTCTCATTCTCTCCCTCCTACCCCCTTTATTTGATAGCCTGGGAAAGGGAAAGATTGGAAATAACAATTCTAAGCTGGTTTAACATGGGCAACAGATATTGGACGAAAACAGGATTTCAAAGAAGGGGAATTGATCGGGAAAGGCAGAAACATAAGCAGGAAAAGTGACTTGAGCTGTGGGAAACTAATAATGAGAAAAGCAGCACAAGTGAGGAAAACACTGATCAGTTCATTCAGAAACAGCACGGGAAACCGGATTCGGCAGGAATGGGAGTCACATCTGTACCTCTATGGATGGAACATAGAGCATTTCACACTAGCTGAGGAGCTTTCCTAGGACAGTAAGGGTTTTGTGTATGTGTGAAAGAGAAAAAAGGAGAGAGAAGGATAGGATGACAAAGAGAAAGTGAGAAGGAGAATGCTGGCCCACGGAAAGTTGATGGCATCACTTTCACTAAATCAATGGAGACAATGCTTTGCCTGAAAAAATGAAATAAAAACCTGCTCTGGATAAAAAAGAAAGTGAAAATTATTTCAGTTATGGGACAGGTACTTTTGCTGCTTTATTTAGTCTAAACGAGGAGAGAAAATTTTATTGCTCTGTTGTTCTGCTTATTTCTGACTTTTTTTAAACACTTCACAATCATTTCTTCAACAGGCTTTCAGAGTTCATAAGGAAGTTTGTAGAAATTGTAAGTTTGAGGGTTGTTCCAATGAAATAATATACAAGGGACTATATGCTTATTTTCGCTTCAGTAAATCCTACAATAATTGTCTTCTTTCTCTTTAAGCCTGTGTTGCTGACATTTTTTTTAGGTTGACCAATGTCACATCCTTTTATGGGGCTTTTGCTGTTATAATGCAACAACTCTGTTCTTTTGATTTCTTCTTTCCCCTGCCACCAGAGCTGCTCCCAACAGGAACAAATTCTGAGTCTCCTCAAGTATGGAAGTTCAACTGTGATGAAAAATCTGTAATCAGACATGAAGCATTTAAGTCTCCCTCCCACATTTTCAATTAAAATGAGTGAGAAAGCTCAAAAAACCAAAAATATAAGAAGGAAACCTAGAATGGTTTACTAAATAGCTGTGACCTTGATAATTACAAATATGAATATATTACAGATGACACTTCACATGATCAGAGCTGTAAAAATTTAAATAAATAAAATGAACACTACAGCAAAGAAATTATAAAGGCAAGGGACTTCATTCCATCTTTCTATTGAGGATACACATTTGGTATGCTACCTGCTATTTTAAAATGTACTTCCAACAGTGAAGTTTCCATCTCTTCCTTTACCATTTTGTTTTCCAGACACAAAATTCTCAATGTTAAAAAATAATCCACAGATACTCTGTCCCCATTTCCCACTGCTTAATCCAGTATTTTCACTATGCAAATTGTCAAATAAAGAATATTTTTTTGCTTGTTCTTTAACGCAATACAGATATTTGCCAATGACTGTTCTATTTTAGTTATGAATGAGAAAATGCATGGTCTCTATGGATCCTTCCTTACAAATGTAGTCTACCAGAAAAATTAATACCATGTTTTTCTTTTCGGGAAAAGGCAAGAAGAAGGAAGCAAATATCCCTCTTACCCTTGAATTTCTGCTAATTCAACTAATTCAACTATAGTTTCTGGTAATGGGCTGCAATATGCTAAATACTTTTTCACCAGATCAATTTAGAAAGGTGATGAATGAAAGACGCGGGTTGACCTTTCTTTTACTGTCATGATTTACAAACTCATAAAAGTTATTACTTACTGCCACCACTCCAACAACTACAGCTTTTCGAAGTTTTACTTATACGTTTTTCCTCTTGGAACCTAAAGCAGGATCTGAATTAAAAAATGGACAGGATTGTAAACATATGAATTGGATTATACTCATGATGAGGGAGAAAGATTCAACAAGAGCCTGTCTAATGCAAGTATTCAGGTAGAAAACAAAAGCACATCTAATATTAGTGCAATTTTCAAGATAATTTCATTCTGAAACACTATATATGTCTTGATAAGAAACTCCTCTGGCAAACAACAGTAGTTTTTCTCAACATACTGTATTTTGTGCCAATAGTATTGCGGTTTCTCTATCGGTCTCATGCAAAGCAACTGCACTTTCAGAAATGGATTTCATAAAATTCACTTAATGTCCTCAATGTAGTGAATTTTAACTGCCTAAGAGAAATGAAGTTTAAAAAAAAAAATCATCATGTTCTCATATATAAGAAAGTAATAACAACCATAGATGGAATGAAAATTTATTCAATAGACTCCTGACTTACTGAAACTGTCAGCAAAGTGAAAGACAAAAGAAACTCACATTTAGAAATTTCGAAATTATTCTAAAAGGGCAACTCAGGTCATTCAGAAATATTATGAGTCAGTAAGACTCCTATACAAATACTGGCACCAGCAACCCTGTTCCAGGAGACCATGAACCAGATTTAGCAGACAACACAGAATTCATCTTGGTACCAAAACACAGATACTTCTAGAAATGAAATACAAATTTGTAGAGACTGCACACTGCAGAAAGTTAGCAAAGAAAACCCTCTCACACTTCCTGCTCCAGCAGGCCAACTAAACACATCAGAAATGTCACAAGAATCCAGACAGTACCAGCAAAGTTCAAGGCTATTCTAGATGCTGCAGCCCCCACAAACGTGACCCATTCATTTCCTGGAGTTACCAAACTACTTGAAGACCATTTATCCCATTTTTAGCTATAGTTAAATCTTTTTCAGAGTCTCCTACTTCCAGGAAAAATCTTAGCATAAAAAGAACAGAACAGCACTGCATTTAAAAGCAGAATGGAGGTTTGTTGCTGGGCTCAAAGGTCTAACTTATTAACACATTTAGATCTTGATCTGCCAGAACAACATGAGCAACATATCCTTTTAAACACATATGGAAAATCTGTAGACCGGGGCTGGCTCTGACTTACGTTTCTTACTAAATATGGCTACATGGTAATTTCCACAGTCATTATGAGCATATAATACCATGAGACCTATCACAAGTCTTGGAAAAACTTATTCAACGCATAGAGTCTCTGCTGTCATATACAGTGAGTCTGCGGCCATGAAAAGAAGCACGAGTGAACAGTACTGTTTTCCATTAATTTAGACCAGTCCTTATTAGCTGGCAACACAGATAGCATCTCTAGATTTCCTTTATTTTTATAACATGCCTAAGGATTCTTCAGATAGCTTTTTCTGTTTTGAAGAAGTCCAATACACATCTCTTCCAGCTTTACAAGTAAGAAAAGATCCAAAGGTTGATAAAATATTGACCCAAAATACTGATTTAAACACACATACTTAAAATGATTTTCTCTCTTTGAATTTCACATGGGATGACTGATTCAATCAGGATATCTGTGAGCAAAGCTCTCCAAACAGCGTTTACATAAGCAAATGTTGGCTCAACTGTATTTTGCAACCCACAAAGTCGCTGAACATCAAAGATGTTCCTGTGAGTGATTTGGTATCCTATATACAAAACTGTAGGTTGTAACAAAAGGCATTACTTGTTGTGTGTGTCAAAAGACCCATTCTAATCTTAGTATTCATTGGTTTATAGCTACAGTTGAGCAGATGGGATTTTTTGCTGGTTAGGGACACTGTAACAGGGCAATACAAGAACAGCTGGAAGCCCTACTGTACTGAGCTGTGCCTAGAGAGTAATGAAGTTGCCACACATTTAGGTACACAAGGTCCTTCTTAGATAAAATGCCATGTTACATTGTACAAATACCTGTTTCTGCTAAAAAAGTTGATCGCCAACAACAATAGTATTAATTATATCTTATTTTTATAAATATTTAAAATGTGAGTGATATAAACTGGGACCCATTGTCAGAAGTTGTTCCCTCTGTCCTTGAGCTTTTCACACAACAGCACTGTCAAGTGCTTTCAGTAAAACCAGGTGCCCTCTGGATTGACCTCTGATTTTTACTATTCAGAAACCTTTCCACAACGAAGCAGACTCTTTCCAAACCACTGACAAGCTACAGCACGCTAAGACCACTTACAGCACCACTTCTCCCCTACCACTTCTCTTTCCCCTTCTCTGTAGAGGTGATCATCTATGTTGCAATCCAGTGACGACATTCCTTTTCACTCATTTTCAGGTATGCTCATCAGCTCACGCACCAGTGTTTAACAGTACTTCTAGTCATGTTTCATTTTTTTCTTCAACGTATGTATAAATAATTTTAGGAAAGCATCTATATGCATGGATGCAGTCAAAGCCAAATTCATGTGAAGCCTATGCTCCAAGCTTTGAGCCTGTGCTCCAGTTAAATACAAGCTAACTCCAATTTAAGAAGCTGTCTTGGTGGAGCACTGTGCTAAAGCTAACCAGTCCTGCTACTAACCACATGCTTAGTCTTTTTCTGTTTCAAAGAACTGTATTTTACATTTACATTATAGAAGAAACAGTCAAAAAGAAATGGTACTGGACTGGGAAACAGAAGACTTAATTCTATCCCTGTTTTTCTGCTGACTGTGAACAAGCCAGGCTACTGATTCCCATCACATCACTTGTCTGCCTTATTCATTTACGGTGTAAGCTCCGCAAGACACGGAATCTCCCACAAACCGTTTGCAAAGACCTACTTTGCACAAGGGGATTTTGAGCAAGACTGTACTAATATAATACTGTTTCTGTTACCAGTAGTAAATTTCAAACTGTTTAAGCAAAAAATATACGTATTTTGCTTCCAGAGGCTTGTTAACGAATTTTGTTGTTCTTGGAGGCAATGACAATCTTGTTGTGTAAGCACTCATCTCCCATTACAACACTTCCCTGTTCCTGATATGTAGCTACCTCCTGCTTATTCCTTTGGTGACTCTTCTTCTTCCGCCCTTATGATTGCCACAAGATTTTACCACTGTTCTCATACACTCATGACAACCTTCTGAAATAATTCCTATTTTAGGTATATATTAATTACTTCTATTCATCCCAAAGTGAACTGTAATCAGCAGGGAGCTCTTCATCATTCTTCAGAATATTTAGAAACCTTAAACTGACACCATTTGCTGTGCTTTTAGGAAGCAGCTTATTGCTCTAATTCCTTCCTACGAGATCCAAATTTGCAGGTCTCATTCTTCAACCAGTCATTACCAATTTTTCCCTACCATGGCTCTAATTTCACTACTTGTGCCTCAGTCACTAGCTAAGATTCTGGTCTCCCCCATGAACAGTTCAATCAATGTCTAATCTTCCTCTCTTTTTTCAATGACAAAACTTATCTGAGGTACCAAATTAAATGTCTCCACACATACTTCACTTCTATCCTTCCTACATTTTTTACCATTGCTGTTGATATCAAATTACTTATTTAAGATCTTAACTTTCTTTCTTATAATAATTTCTCTTTAGTGTTTGTCCATTCCAGCTTCATTTCTTTTCTATACATTTCGGCTACCATGAAAGATTTTTCCTTCTCTCCAAACAGGAAAACAAATGCAGCTTTCACATTCTCAGTTATGTTTTGTATCCACCACCTGAGATCCTAAAGTAGCTGTAAAGACAAATCTAGTTCTGTGAGCAGCGAAACCAATAAAGTTTGCTATCCTGGAGTATTTCCTATTTCCCTGCTCCATACTCCTCCAATTATAGCAGCTTTTCCCATGTCCTCTATAATCTCATTATCTGTAATACTATCAGTTCTCCTTCCTGACCTCTAGATTCTCCCACAGTATCTTCGGCAAATAAGTTCAAAAGTAATTTAAGAAAAATGAAAGGAGAAAATGGTCTTACTAGAAATTCTATGTCATCATAGAAATAACCTAGAAGCATCAGCTGAGTACAAATCTATTGTTGTATTTTACTTATTCTGCATGCAAATCTGCAGGTCTAGAAAACAAGACATCTTGTATGTGATGTTAACTCTGAAATTAGCTGCAACATAAATGCCAGCAGTTAGTATTTCACTAGCACTCAAGTTTTACTACCATTCAGCTTCTTATGCAAAAAGCCCCCAATATCTTACCACAGAAATTCAAACCCCTCAACTATTCTTTTTGTACTGACAAATTTCCACAATAAATAAATACATGTGCACAAATACATGACAAAAAAAAGAGCAAACACAGAAGCAAAGTGAAATACACTTAATTAAATAATCAAGAACAAAAACGTAGTTGATACACTGCTGATTATTTTAATCATGGCAATATTCATGACACTTAAATACAGAAGCATGGATTATAGTGTCTGAAACAGCTTTTGAACTTTCTATCTGCTTTAGAAGCTGAGAGTTGAAGTAATGAGTCTAGGTCCAGTTTCCTGAATAATAAGAAGCCTTGACTACACACGGTAGTTCTGACACTCCAGTGAAATGAATTGTCATCAGCAGGCCTATTTATTTGGAAAATAACTTTTAATCTGGCAACAGATTGTTATGTTGCAGCTGACAACAAACTTAGTTGCAAGTGTAAAACTGGGCTCAAAATACATGTTTCATGCAGACATAAAATGGCAGTAACACAGATACCTACAGCTTCCTAGGAAATGGTTCAGAAGCTTCTGACAGAACACAGACACTCAGATCTAGCAACTGGCAACTGAAACTTCAATTCATGTTATTTTTTTTATTCTTATATGTGAAAACATATATATGAAAATGTAAGTAAGTGAAGCACATTGCTGTTTCTGCCATGAATATATGCCCCATCCCTGGAGGTGTTCAAAGTCCGGCTGGATGAGACTTCGAACAACTTGGTCTAGTGGAAGGTGTCCCTGCCCATGGTCAGAACTCTATGATCTCTAAGGTCCTTTACAACCCAAGTAATTTTATGATTCTATGATCAGCACTATCTACAGGTCATGCATTGAAAACCAACAAAAATTTGCATTTCTATACCTTCCTCTGTGTGACGAAGCTCCTTAAAACCCTTTGCAAAGCAATAACAATCATACCCAAGGATAAATAGTGATAGGTCATCAATACAGTAGGGACTTTCTGTACTCAGGCTTAGCAGCCATTCAAAGTACAGCAATACTTATGAAATATGAGTGCCAATGAATCTGAAATAGTTCTGCCTGTGAGGGACCTCTTATATAATCACCTGCACTACTACAGACTGCATCTGCAGTTCTTGGACTAGGGAAGTGATT
>NW_010138040.1:9249-11023 GCF_000699245.1 Pterocles gutturalis | reverse complement strand
CATTGGAACAGGCTGCCCAGGGAGGTGGTTGAGTCACCATCCCTGGAGGGGTTCAAGAAACGTGTAGATGTGGTGCTTCGGAACATGGTTTAGTGAGTTAGGTGGTGTTGGGTTGGACTTGATGATCCTTGAGGTCTTTTCCAACCTTAATGATTCTATGATTCTTTAATACCACTGCACAAGGACAGCAATTTCTTTAAATCAGTATTTGCACTCTGTCGAAAGACCACTAGGTTTCCCCAAATGCCTTAAATATGTGATTTTATGCTAAGCCCTGGCTATCCAAGTGAACCGCCAAATCCACACACAGGATAAACAAAACTATTTATAAAGCAACTGCAGCAGCACCAGTATCAGTAGCAAAGTCAATAAGGATGAGAAAGTCGAACGCATCTTTCCATGCTTACTACTGCTCACCACAGATGAGCACCCCTCTGCATTAATCAAAGAGAACAGCTAGCTAACCTTCAGGAGCTGAAATTCAGATGCCTACTTAGAGTCACTCTTCCACGCTCCCTGCTCCACTCTTAGCTTCACACACTTATGAGTTCAACAGTTGGTAGCACACTTCTGTGGGCTTTCTGATTTGGAACCACCCATCCAGCAGCACGTTCACCTGTGCGCAAGCGCAACAGCACACAGAGCAGCAGCAGCCCCGTAGCTATCCTCCAGGGGTCACAATTGGGTTACAAATTCTACAAAATGTGATGACTGTGCAGCCTGATTTAGAGCAATTTATTCACATCCTTATTCATTAAGATTCAAATGGAATAAGCAAGATCAAAATCGAACAGATACAGAAATTGTGCATGGCTTGCTTCTGTAGTCAGTAAACATTTACTCAGTAGGCACAGCTCGCTCTTGTGCTCTCTCTCTTTTATTCTCTCTCTTTTCCTATCCTTCCTGCTTGCTGTTTTAATGCATAATTAAGAAGGTCAGAATTAATGAAGCAGTGTGGAGTAAAGTTCAAGGAATCCCCAGGCACTATTTATTCTATTAGATCTCAGGCATGAATGTCAGATTGGTAGCATTAGAGGCAGAGGTAGCGGAGCTGGCAGCAGTCCAGAAATGAAGCTACCAAGGGAGACTTACCTGCAGTGTCAAGTCATTGCTCAGCTCCCTTCCTGCAAAAATCACCCGCAGCTGGTCAGCTGGAACTCCCTGTCGCTGGGCAACCGCTTCCTTCAGCTGGAGGATGCTGGCGTCTGAACCAATCTCCATTGGGAAGCCATGGCTGGAGTCAAACCTGACAAACACTGAACAAGAGCAAAACACCTCTTAAAGCCAGCATTTCTCACACCATGTTTGTACTAGAGTGACTACAACAGGCTTGCTCTTCAATTTCTAGGGAGTATGTACTATTTTCAGAGAAAAGCTATTAATACTGCAGTGTATCATTTTGAAACCCATCAAAGAATAGTCAGTGACCAATAAACAAAACCCACGTGTTTCCCCCAGCAGTGTTAGAAATTACAGAGGACAGTCAGAACCAAAAGGGACTCAGCTGGGCAGCTAAGTAGTTGCTAATTGGCACAACAGATTTTCAGTTCAGTCCTAACCTTAGAAGGCAGAGGGCACACGTGCTTTCTGTGCTCCCTGTGCTCTTCCCCACTGCATATAACAAATAAATGCAGGAAACTGAGGTATGCTTTAGAGGCAAAATGTATTAAACACCACAAGGGAAAACAATTGCTTGTAACACTGTAAAGCACAGTCATATAAACTGGTTTCCCACAGATATAATTCTACAGAAGATAATGATGGCAAGAAAATC
>NW_010138040.1:0-9218 GCF_000699245.1 Pterocles gutturalis | reverse complement strand
AGGAATGTTTGGGAGTGCTGTATTAGAGCATGGTCTTTTCAGAGTTCACTAAAATATCTGCAGTACATAACTCCTGACAGCATCCACCTTCAGTGCAGAAAATCACTACTGCACCAGTCATATCATTTTTAGAGCTGCAGTAACTGGTTTATAGGTCCAGAGAAGGCTGGCAAATAAACTCATAAGCTTCCTGCCATTCAGCTGGCAGAGCTGTTTTTCATAAAGAGTCTGAATGCGCTCATGTACCTCCTGGTCAGGGGAATGACTACAAGAACTATGAAACAGGAAAAAAATCTCATTACGTCCATATCAGTCACAGAGATTGTTCGAACCATAGACATGTCCCCAGTGGACCACTTCAACCAATAGCTCCACAGACAGGAAGCAAAGGAATTAGCAAAACACAGTATAAAACAAAAAAATTACATCAATTAGATAGTGGGTACTTGTCACCTAAACTACTTGGGTATTGACTATAACAACGAGTCTTCTTAAAGATTTATTTCCCATTCCCACTGCAATGTTTTAGCTGAAGATGTTATTACTCTTCATTTTTGGTGACTGACAGAAGCATAAGCTGAAAAGTATTTCTACAGTATAAAGAAATAACTATTTTTTAAAACTGAAAATTGGATCTTTATGATTTTTCAAACACATAAAGTCTACCTGACCACTTCAAAGTTGTCAGATCCTTTAAGAGCATTTGAACACAGCTGAGAACACTGCCATTGTTTTGCTGAGCAGTGAATGTTGTAAATATCTACAATTTCACATCTTCTGATTTGGTTAATCTTTTAGGGACAAGGCCATATACCAAAAAAATTTAGACAATATTTTAAGTTCTGCATTTGAAAGTACCCTCTTAACGTACTAAAATAGGATTGCATAATGCTGTGTCAAGCAGGGTGCAGCACATAAGCCCTGCAGTGTGTTACAGAGTCTCCCGTGGTACATCTCGTTACTGGTTTTGATTTCTATTTAGGTGTTCCCTGGAAATAACTAAACTGTGCAAGCTGTACACTCAGCCTGTTCAGCAAAATGATTTGAATTTTATTTTGATTGTGGTTTGAAGAGTAAAGGAGGACTTATACGATAAAAAGTAGTTTGAGCTAATGGGAACTGAACATTTCCCATCTTTCCCGAACACTCATAATGCTCAACTACAAATAACTTTATCTGGGCCAGTAGCAAAACATATGGTCAAATCAATGGGGAATATACTTTTTAAATACGCTAAGTTCTAACTATCTGATCACGTGCATATATTTTTTATACATTTATATAGATATGCTCACATACACACATGCACACATATTCACCTCTGAAAATCTCTTCCTCACTAATAAATAATCCTCTTTAGTCTTACAAAAGCCAGTGCTATTGGTCTTGGAAATGAAAAAGAGTCAGCAAGTGCATTGACTTTGCAAATCACATGTGCTAGTAAGGGGAAAATGCTTGATAAAGGAAGCATAAGCAAATGGAGTGTAATTTAAATTAATTATATGGCAGTACTAGTTTTTAAAGAGAGTATAAAACCAACACTTACTTCAAGCGTAATTCATGTTCACCATCAACAATCCCCACCTCTTCCCTGAAATAAGTTTAATTTTATTGACTGCCAACATGTATAGTCTCCTCCTCCCAATGTGTATGAGGTAGCAGAAGTTTCAGTCTCACAATTGTAACCACAAGCCAACATGGGAAACCAGTGTGTGAGTGCAACATTTTGCACTCCACATCAAAGATTAGAACCACCCTCTTACAACCCTGGGGAGCTAACTCAGGAAAAAATGCTAGGATGCCAAACTTTGCTTGCTGGAAAGTTCTAATCCACAAATACTTAGCCCTTAAATGCATTCATTCTATTATAAAGTCTGCAATCTTTTTAATGTAAAAGAACAGAAGGGACCTTTGCTTACTTGCACATAGCATAAAAAGATTCAATACAAAACTTCAGACTGTGGAATAAAATGAGAATCTCATCAATGTAATATTTCAAGCTGTCTTTTTAGGAAAAATAAACTTATTTTCTTTTTGACATTTCAACTCAGTAATTAAATCATCACGATCAAGTTGACACTCTTAAGAGCACAGGTGAAATTATGCAGACATCCAAGACCTCTTCCAAAGAATACATACTTTGAAAAGACATGGAATTTAAAGTTTGTCTACTGGAAGTTAAATAAATATTGGCTTAACAGAAGATTAGATAATTTAGCTGAGGCCTAAACTGCTGATGGAAATCCAAAAGAAATAAGTTACTAAAGTTAAGAAGTAGTCAAACTGAGCTGAAGAAAGGAGGCTGCATTTGGATCAGCTCTCCTACTCTCACATCTGTAAGAGGTGATGAGCAGTAAAACTTGTCTGATAAAAGGAAACTTTGTGAGACTTGACTGTCATGTCAAATATAATTTCTGTAAATATCACAAGGATCCGATTTCCAGAGGAATCAAGAGGTACCTAGGTGCTTTTCTAAATCTCTCTTGGTATCTATCTGAATCTTTACATACCTTTAAAATCTCACTTTTAAGTCCACACATTTTAAGCACATGGAGGAAAGTGGCACAATTGAAAGAGCAAATGAAAAAGTACATATATATATATATATATAAAAAATGGATATTTCAGTGCTAAATCTTTCTCATAAACTGTGATTATAATTTATCCAGTACAACTAACCAGTGTAGTGCAGATCAAAAACATGAAAATGCACAGAAAGGCTAAACAAAGGAAGAGAAGGTAGAAATTGAGATAATGTAAAACCCTTGCCACCTGCTAGAGTACTGTGGAAATGTTCTGTAAGTCCCTCCATTACAGCACAACTCGAGGCATAGGCTGAAGACAGCTATTCTAAGTATCTTTTTTATCTCAATAAATAAAAATATTTTTTCAGATGCTTGGGGCTTTTGCATCCTCAATCATATGGCAAGACACTGTTCTATTACTTTAATCTTTCTATTTAATGCACATTTGTAGGCACTTTATAAACCACGAGTGAATACCAGTTGTTGCCTGGAATGTCTACACCCTAAACTGTAGAAATGCAACTGTATGATATCTGTAGTGTGAGAAACTACTAGCAAAACACAATATAATGGGATGTCAGCAAACCTTGTCCCACAACATTTTTATTGTTTTTTCCTGGTTTCAGTGTGTCAAGGGAATTGCAAAAGGGAAAGAAGTAAAGCAAAAGATTAAAGAGGAACAAAAAATTGAAAGAAAAAGTTGAGATAGGGAGACTGTGCAAGTTGAGATCAGGTCTGTAAAAGAATAGCTGAGAGCTGTGGCAGCCTTTTACTAAACAGCCAGTCAACATGCATTATTAAAAGTCCAAATAAATGGTTAAACAACTTTGTGCAAAGTTCTTCAAAGTGTCTTTGGACAACAACTCCAGCAGCCTGGAACTGGCTGCAGTCTTCTTCGCAGATGTGTGTATCTAGGTTCCGCATTAGAATAGGAGACCTTCCCAAGACTTTTTGCTCCCACGAGTACTGGAGGGCAGGATAGTTCAGTCAGCTCCATTTTAATTTCTACACTACTTCCACTACATCAAGTCCTGCTTTGGAGGCTGCTGTCACAATCACAAAGCTCTAGCCAACTGGCTTGCATAACTTTTTTCTTGTCATATATATGTGATAAAATAAAAATCTCATCAGCATTAGAATAACCAGCCCCACAGGAATTCATGTAGCCCTTCCATCAGTTAGCAAAAATATCCTCAGCTGTCTCCAAGAAAACTCTCAAACAGATGTCTTTTCATCAAAAAGTTGACAAATTCCGACAAACTGGAGCCAAGCTGAGATACCAAGATCCCAAGTCTTGATGCCCTTGCCCTGGCACATCCTGCCAACAATTCCCTCCTCCTATAAAGAGAGACATCCAAGTATAGAACCTTTGCTGTCTACACAAGGAGTGAGATAGCGTCTCAGAGATGATGATTTCACACATATCAGTCTGTATGGCTGAAAATCAACACCTTAAACACTACCCTGAGATGAGCACGTTGCCGTTGCAGATATCGATGCACTGGTATGATGTTTTCCTTGGCAAAATGGCCTTGCACCAGGTCCAGACTGACAGGTATATGCAACAAAGTTAACCAATGACTTAATGAGTTACCACTAACAGCAGAGCCATAACAACTGGCAGCATTAGGTGTCTGTGAAATAAAATTAATGTACATTAATGTAAGCCAACTTCACAGACGCAGCAAAAGAAGAGCCTACACCAGCAGTAAGTGGCAATTCATTAAGCTAGAGTAATTTGGTTGCTTCTGATGATTTGTAAATTACCTTTGCCTAGCAAATGATTTTATGATGTAGTCACACATAGAGGGCAACGCAGTAATCTAACATAAACAACATCTATAAAAGCCCATCCTTGGTGAGGTTATTTCTCTCCTTAGCAAGGAATGAACTCTCTCATGGAAACTTCTTTAGTTCTAGCTAATACTAAATAAATATCATAAAAAATGTTCCTTGATTATTAACTCAAACGTTAAGATTGAGAGTTTTATTTATTAAGAGTTTTATTTCCTTTTTAAATAAAAACAGTAATTGACTTTTACCCAAGCAACTCTTTATGGAAAGCAACACAGTACTATTCATAAATGCCACATTTGTACTTGATAACAGTGTTCTACAAAGCCATGAGCAGCATGGAAGGAGTGAGTAGGGACTGGGTACTCACTTCTATTGCAAGATTTAGGGGGCATCATACTAAGCTTGTAGGAGCTAGGTTCATAACAGCCAAAAATGAGATATTTGCTTACACTATTAGCAACAGACCTTCTGCCAGAGAAGTGGTAGATGCAGGATGTATGACTTCAGCTCAAGAAGAGAAAAGAAACTCAGTTACTGCATAGGCAGCTCAGTAATCTCTCTGATGAAAAGGAGGGAACATATAGTAGTATGAAATAAATAGTTTACGTGTCAGTAATCTCTCTGATGAAAAGGAGGGAATATATAGCAGTATGAAATAAATAGTTTACGTATAGATTTTGAGCTTAGAAAGGCTATGTCTTCCACTCATGTGCTGAGCCAAAGGGGAACTTATCACTGCAAGGACTGTAAAAAGTAACAGATACTGTAATAAGTTTTTTCCCCCCATTCTTAGGAGAATACATCTTAAAGCTCCTGTCATTTGAGTTAGAGATAGCTGTGAGAACATCAGGGAGATGTATCATCTATGCTTGTCCTATTGTCTTTCTTCAGAAGAGTTTCTCTGCTTATGGTCACTGTTGGAGACAATAATACATGGGGTTAAACAGATTATTTTTCTGAACGACTATGGCAGCTCTTCGGCAGATGTCCTGGGTTTGTACTTCCATACATGTACTTCAATAGAATGTAACACGGAGTAAAACCTAGCAAGGAGGCAGGTTAACAGTCTCCTCTTGACTCTTCCTTGCTACCAAGTAAACCAAACCAAGAATAGATGCAGATAAAAACCGACAAGAGCTCAGCACTACACTTTTTTCCCCTCCAGAGGTACGCATGCATATGCAGTTGCTTTCTTGTATTCCAGAGAAGCAAATTTTAAATTCAGTAATTCTCACAGTAACCCAATTTTGTTCTAGGAAGTATGCCTCTTAATCCAAGACACAAGATAAATTTGTCCAGTTAATTATTTCCTGTGACTCATTTACTATACTCAAATTCTCTTTAAGGTTGGAGGAATGCATAAGCTAGCTAACCCAACACTACAATTATGTTGGCATTTCCTTAAAAACTCTTAAAAATGCTATTTTCCTAGCTATTTTTGTCCTGATTTACTGGCTGCTTATGTCAGCACAAAGCTGCCATGAACTTCCTCGATACAGAATCAAGCTAAATTTATATTTCATTTTAAATAGATGCGTACTGTTCTTTAATGTGCCTGGATAAGAGTCTTTAAACTCTACATATTTCCAGCTATATGCTACAGCTTGCTGAATTAATAAGAAGTATTACACTTAAAAATAAAATGTATACTCTTGCAGCTTTTAAATTACCCCTGTCCTGTCGATGAATGGACCAGTATTTTTGCAAAGACTGCATGAGTTCAATTAAATTCATAAAAAGGTCAGAAAATCTCAAGCAGGACTATTGCAATAGCTTTAAGGCTGTAAAGAGGACTGCAAGGTGAAGACTGCATTAGTGAGATTCCTCTATTTTAACAGCTAACGCTCATTTGCAGTTCCCCGGGAAATTTAACACATTTTTCTTATGTTATCTACATTCTGCTAAATACTAGAAGCATTGGTGGAAAGCTAAAGATCCACTCAAACAAATGTATGATAAATATGGCAGCTGTCACACTTGAATAAGGAAGGAGTTTTCTAACCTCATTGTAGTTGTTCAGTATAGGACAAACAAGTATAAATATTCATATAAGCTATATTGCAATATGGACAAAAATGGGATATATACCACTGATATGGCTACGTACAAACAGATTAGTCCCACATATAAAAAACTCAGAAGTCACAGAGAAAACATACCTACCCACATGAAAATCTTTGTTTTCAGTTTGGTCAATTTTTACAAGAGCTACTACAAATGAAAACAAACCAAAACTGAAGGGAATAAACATTGTTACAGCGAGGGTCAGTGTCAGCCCAGTACATGGGTGTACGCAGTACAGCCAGGTGCGCTGCCTGAAGGGAGGGGATGAAGCCAGCTGCTCCAGAGAGCAGAAACATCATAGGGCCTGTTTCCTTGGGATTTACAGGCCTAATGTCAGGTTTTGAATGTCTAGGTTTCTTTGTTTCACTCACCCCACTTGTGGGGGTCCCAGTATCACTACAATCATGTCCCGATTTTGTTTTAAAATTATATTTCATCACTGAGCACTCAATTTTAAGACTACATGCCACAGCTTCTTTTCCTTGAGCATCTTTCCAGTTTACCTGTTTTACTGACAAATAGTTCACTACTAGCAGAAAAACAAGCTTTGATGTTCTGGGACAGCCATATCCCTGCCTTTCAACTTTGAAAGCTAACCTCACCTGCTTCCTGATGCTTTGCTTTTCCTTCGAACTGTGGGCTTGATCTCCCCTCCCTGAGACCTACATTCTCAACAGCACAACTACCACAATAGCAGAGCAGACTCAGGAGGACGGCTGCTCTACAGAATGGCCTGAAGAGACACTATGAGGCGCTGGGGCCCCCGCCAGCCCTGACTGTCCCTGCCTGGCTTCCCTGGGGGCTCCCCATTTTGCTCACGGCCCTGTGTCAGCCCCTGGGTCTGTCAGTCCCTGCCTCAGCGACACCACAGCAGGGCCCGTGCCCAAACCAGCCTGGTGCTGCTCCTGCCTGGGCTCCTCACACGGACATGCCCTGCCCTGCCACTTGCAGCGGATCTCGGCTCTGTCCCTCACCACACGCCAGCCGTGCTCACCTCGCTGAGGGGCTGCTCTCCTGCCCGCCGGGCCCCAGCTCTGCCCTGGCGCCAACACCCAGCTCCCACCGCTCTTGGAAAAGGCAGTGTGGAAATAAGAAATAACATCTCTTCAGCCACGGCAAATCTGAGAGTCTCAAGCAGGCTATAAAATCGTACATGTGCCCGTGAGGCAGAGAGCTGCTGGCGGGAGCCGGGCTCCTGTTCCCGAAGACGGGACGGAGCAGGCAGGGCTGTGTGAGGGGCCGTCCTCTTGACAGGGCCAGCACGGCCGGCTGCCTTCTCCCGCCTGCTGCCTCACTGACAGAAACCTGGTCAAACCCAGGCGCTCAGGCCCTGCTGGGTGCTCCACTTGTGTGTGGGACTTGGCTCCACAGCCCTCAGCTTCCCCTCAGCTTCCCGGGGGCCACACCGCCTCCTGACAGGGATCCCCGGCCTGCAGGAACTGCACACCCGCGGCTCCAGGCAGCCCACGCCAGCACCAAAGCTTTCACAGAGGCATGCTGGTTATAGTTTTGAAACCATTTTAAAATGTCCTAGCCTTCTAACATTTGAAAAATGTGTTTGGTTCCAAACCCTACAGCACTTCTGTAGCAACTTGGAATTGACCCTGAGAGGTCCAAGTTAAATTCTTTTGGCAAAATTACACCTGTTAAAGAGGTAATTTGAAGATTAAAGATCCTAGGCAATTACACTAGCTTTAGTAAAACTATCTTTGCTGTTTTCTCCTCTGAGAGTAAAATGTAACCCCTTAAATCAAAAAAGAACTATAAAATGATGGGTCGCCAAAGAAATTTCCAATTGTGTAACAGAAGTGTGTACCCAACATTTCTTCTGAATTAGTTAAAAAAAGAAGTTCCTGTACCTAACCTTGAAGATTTACCATATTTCAAAGATAATTTTCTCCCTCTTGAGTTTTTCAAAGCTCTTCCTCCTTTTGTTGCTTTAACATCCACTTTTGCTATCTCACACCCAAATAACAAACACCCCTGCATTAAATACCTCTCTGTCCCTGACACAAGAAAACACCCAGCAGCTCCTTTTGCTAGACAAAAACATATGGCCTGAACTGACTGCCAAAAATACTCTATCATTCCTACTAAAAAACCTGCTAGTTAGCTGGAAAAAAGAAACACAATTTCAAATATGCCAGTGCCACACCAGAATTCTATTAATATATTCTCTGAATACACAGAAATTAATTGTACCTAGTTAAAATATACTTAATACAGTAATATGCACTCACTCCTTAATTATATTAAATGTATAAAAGTGGGTGTATACATAGATATATTTTTTATAATATATATGTATAAAATCCTCAACTCAGAATGTTGTTATTTCAGTACAGAGTGAAATCCTTATTCACTGATCAGACGCAGACATGAACTTGCTGAGTAGGATGAGAGCAGGGACGCCAGTTCACAAAAAATGCTTGCTGGGCACTGACTCAAATACTATTACAAACACAAAAAATTAAAAACTCCAAATTATAATGCAATGCCAAAATACAGTAGGAAGCCTCAGATTGATAAATGGTGATGGATATAGTACCTCAGCTGAATACGATGTGGTAAAACTTGTGAAACATTTCAGATATTATACAGGGAACTTTGCTTCTGTTTTATTGGGGTTTTTTTTAAATCAACACTAGGGAAAGCCAAAGCATGTATTATTATAGATATGCACACCACATGTGGAGCTATGTTGTGCCACAAATTTACTGTGTATGTTTCTTCCCACTTTACCAATTCTGTGCCAGTCTGTTTTGCTGGATTTACCTTTACTAGCCCATACATCAGCAACTTTGAGGAAGATCATAGAATCATAGAATCATA
>NW_010138039.1:12942-13195 GCF_000699245.1 Pterocles gutturalis | reverse complement strand
ATAATAATAATAAATGGATGTGGCGAGGAATGCGGGTGAATCTATGTTTTGCAGCTCAGCGACCTGCAGAAAGGCTCCAGCCAGGTTTTCAGCCATTCCCTCCACGAAAGAGACCTGGAGCTCGGCCGGCTGCGGCAAGAGGGCGAGAAGTTGAAGAGGGACCAGGCTCTGGCTGCAGGTATCGTAGCTTCATGTGGCAGCACAAAGCCATTTGGGACTGGCTTTGGCAAGGGGGGGGCGCGAGAGTGGTGGG
>NW_010138039.1:8091-12805 GCF_000699245.1 Pterocles gutturalis | reverse complement strand
ACGGGTTGTCGAAGAGGTTAGAGGGTTTTTGCAGGGATGCTCTCAGGTAGCCTCTCGCCGGCGTTTGTTTTTCCCAGGTCTAGTGACCAGCCTGCAAAGGGAGATCGCTGGGAAGGAGCAGAAAATGCAGCAAGTCCAGCAAGACTTGGAAAAAATGAAGAAGGAGAACAGAGAAAAGGACAAACAGCTGGCAGTCGTGTCCGCCAAGGTCAATGTCCCTGATGAGGGGCTTGGTCATTTACAGTCTCCCGTAACGGTTAATGGGGGAAGCTGGGAGGAGAAGGGTGACTCCTCTCTGTTGAGGATCATAGAGGCTCCTTATGGGCGGCCTGGCTGCACCCTGGGGCCACAGAGCTCACATTGAGGCGGAGAGCATGGCCTGGAGCATCCCTCTGTGATTTTTTTTCCCTGCTCTGTGGATGCAGGAAGACCCAGAGGGAGGTGGCAGCTGGGGCAGGCAGCATCGCTGGAGAGACACCCGGGGTGGGCAACACTTGGATACGGGTGAATCCAGGTGTGGATGCTCCTGGTGCCTCGATGTCCCCATCCTGGGCACCCCACCACGCGAGGGGTACTGGTGCACGGAGCTGGGCTGTAGCTCTGGAGTATGTGTCAGTGTTTGCTGCAGAAGGGACAGTATAGAACCATAGAATGGTTTGGGTGGGAAGGGACCTTACAGCCCATCCAGTGCCACCCCCTGCCATGGGCAAGGACACCTCCCACTAGCCCAGGTTGCCCAAAGCCTCATCCAGCCTGGCCTTGAACCCTTCCAGGGATGGGGCATCCACAGCTGCTCTGGGCAACCTATCCTCCTGCCCTGATGATTTTTTTTCCCCTCGGTTTCCATTCATTCCAGTGCTCTAGAATTAAAGAGGAAACAAAGCGTGAGCTTGAAGAGCGAGAAGTAGCCGCGTGCCGGCACGTGAGTCCCGAGTTGTTTGGGGCGAGGGAGCGCACGGGAGAGTGGGGACCACGGGAGTGCGTCATCGGGAGAATAATCAACGGGGCGTGTGAAGGGAGTTGTTTTGAATCCAACTCCTTTAGCAGTGCATGGCAAGCCAGAGGAATGCCAACTCCGGGAAAAATTGTAACGCTGCATTATGATGTCAATAATCAGATGGAAATTGCACTGGAAATCCAGTCTAACCACAGCACGTAGAAATAAATAACAGCAGAAAGGGGATAGATAGGGAGATTGTATAGCTTATGGGTTAAAGCCCTCCCGAGGGGCGATGCCCAGCTCTGCAGTGAGAGCCGGGACTCTTGCAGCGCATCGGGGAGCTGGAACGCGACCTGGAGGTGCTGCGTGGGGAGGTGCAGAAGTATCGCGCCGAGCAGGAGAGTGTGAGGAGCCAGCTGGCCAAGAAAGCCAAGGTAACCCTCCGGCTGCTGGGCAAGAGGGCAGGGATGGGCACGGCTGATACCTCGGCCACCCAGTGCGGTGCAGTGGCCCAGGGAGCCAACCCTGGAAAAAATCAGCAATAAGTGTACGATGCTGCAAAGCCACCCCTGCAAAAGGGCTGCTGGCTGGCTGCTGCTCGTGCAAAGCTGAACTTGGATCCATCTTTTTTTTTTTGGTGGGGGTAGAAGCACCTCTGGCGTGATTTTTTGGGTGTTGCTTTGCTATGCAAATGCTGTCATCGTGGCAGGCTGCGGAGGAGCTGGAGGAAGCCTGTGCCAGGCGGGAGGAGCAGCTGCGGGAGATGGGGCGCAGGGAGCGGCTGCTGCAAGCTGATGCTGGGAGGGCCAGGGAGCAGGTAGGGATGGGAGCATCCTGCATCCGGGGCTGCAAACGGATGGGTTTTCCCATGGGGAAGGACATCGTGCTTGAGGATGTGCAAAGTCCTGAGCACGGGGGTGGATTTGTTGTTGGGTGCAGTATCATAGGCTTATCCATAAGATTTGTGCAGGCATCGTAGAGAATCATAGAATCCCAGGATGGTTTGGGTTGGAAGGGACCTTAAAGATCACCCAGTGCCACCCCCTGCCATGGGCAGGGACACCTCCCAGCAGCCCAGGTTGCCCAAAGCCCTACCTTGCCAGCAAAGGAAGGGATGCGGTTAACCACAGCTCCTTGGGTAGAGCAGGCGAGCGGGGCTGATATCAGTTCTTGGTGATGTGTGTTTTCCTGTGTCCTTCTCTGCTGTAGCTGGAGTCCTTCAAAACACAAGTGCTGCAAGCCTGTTCTCCAGCAGCAGCGGGCGTTGCGGGGAAAGGCGTAACGGAGCAGCAGGTGAGTGCGGATGCCCGTGCACAGAGAGGCTCCATGCGGAATGGCCCCGGTGCCTGCTCCGTGCACAGCAGTGCCAGTAGCATCCAAGCTTCGCCAAGTCATCCCAGGTTAATGTCACTACTCCGTGACGTGAAGGAGACACGATGCTTGGTGTCCCCAAGGTATACATGGGGTCAGAGGGCTGCCCCAGGGAGGAGCCCAGCAGTCTGGCGTGGATGCCTCTTTGCAGCCAGTCTCAATAGATGCTCACTGGGACAATCTGCGGTCCCTTGGTGGAAAAAAAAACACTGCGACCCCTCAATGCTAATGCAATGTCTTATTCTCCTCTTCCTTCACGTGCCTTTGCCAGGTGATGGAGAAGGTCAGGCAGATCTCTGATGAGAACCAACAAAGTCACGAGAGGGAGAAGAGTCTGCAGGAGGAGCTAAGCTCCAGGATCTCGAAGGAAAAGGAGGTGTCTGAGAATGTCGAGGTGTTGAAGAAATCCCTGCAGGAGCTCCAGGTCAGTCCTTTAAGTGCTGGTGAGCACCTGGCAGCCAGAAGGGACGTGGCACGGGTGTTTGTGGGGTGTGGAACTGGGACTAGAGCCCAGCCGGGGCTAACTGGTGCAGAGCCTGCATCTTTGCTTGATGGATGGCCATGGCAGCACCACTCTGAGGTGTGCAGGGAGCAGAGACATCTCTGAGCTTTCTCAGAGATGGGGGGTTATTTAGAATCACAGAATCCCAAAAGGGTTTGGGTTGGAAGGGACCTTAAAGCCCACCCAGTGCCACCCCCTGCCCTGGGCAGGGACACCTCCCACTAGCCCAGGTTGCCCAAAGCCTCATCCAGCCTGGCCTTGAACCCCTCCAGGGATGGGGCATCCACAGCTGCTCTGGGCAACCTGGGCCACTGTGTTTTCTCCAGGTTTGCCTGAGGAGCTCCTGCAGCAGCGACAGCCTGCAAGAGGAGCTGGGGCGGCTGGGGGCAGCGTTTCTGGGCCCCCCTGTCTCAGCCATTGCAGCAGCAGTGCTGGAGGTGGCACGTGTCCCCTTGTCCTGGCTGGAGGATGTGGAGCGGTTGCTGGCCAGCGTGGGGATGGACCTCAGTGCCTCCAGAAAAGGTCCGTGTCCCACTGGGTCTCTGGGTGGGATGTCCTGGCCAGCGGTAGAGGAGAAAGCCCTGTCTGGGGATGGCAGGGCATCTCCGAGCCAGAATCCCACAGGAAGAGGCTAGCGAGGGTCTGCGGGGGCATGACACCACAGGTCGGTCCTTCCCCCTCACCGACACCAGCATTTCCAGTGCCCCAGCACCAGAGGGGAGCCTGCGTCCAGGGTGTTTGCTGGGGACCCCAACAAGCACCAAGGTGACTGCAAGGGAAGGTAGCAGGGGTCCCTTCTCCTCCCTGCTGCCTACTGGGGGAACATGGACCCCCAACATCAGGCGAGGGGGGTGAGGACCAGGGTTGAAGGCCAGCAGTGGCCAAAAGGGAGTTTTTCAAGGAGGTACAGGTGTCCCTGGGTCTCCGAGGATGCTCCGGGTGGTACACATGGGCTGTGTGAGCATCCCGAACAGCGAGACTCCGTTGGGTTTGGCAGGGTTGGTGGCTGCTCTTGAGGAACTGGTGGAGAACAATCGGGAAACTGCAAAGAGGAATCAGATGTTACAGGTACAGAAGTCTCTGTGTTCTTGAACCAAGTTGGTTGAGAAGCCTTTTATCAGTAGACACAATGGTGGTGGTGAGTGACCCAGTGTGGGACCCCCGTTGGGAATGTCCCATAGTGGAGATGGTGGGGTTGGCCGTACGGGCGATGGAGGAGGAACCTGTCGCCAGTGTGGGGGCATCTGTATCCCTAACACGGCCAGGACGGAGGGTGTATCTCTTTGGAATTGTTGCTTAGCGAAAGCGCGCCGGCTGTTTGTGTCTTTCTCTCCTGCTGCCTCTAACCCCTCGTTATCCGCCTCTAACCCCTCGTTATCCACCATTCCCCCATAGGGCCAATTAGAGAGGGGCCAGGAGGCATACACAGCTCTGCAGGAACACGTGAAGGAGCTGGATGCGAAACATGAGCAAGAGCTCCGGATAAAAATAAACCAGATTATACTGGAGAAGGACAAGGAGAACCAAGAGGTATGGCGGCGTGGTGTTTAGGGAAACGATGGTTATGCAGGAAAGGACACAGAGCTGCTGGTGGATATGCAACTGCCATGAGATATCAAAGCACGAAAAAACTTCTTATGTAAGGATTTAAAGCATCTGTTGATGTTAACAAAGATGTTTTCATATGCACACAAAATTCCAGTGCTGAAAGGGGCTACAGGAGAGCTGGGGGGGCTCTTGATCAGGGGGTGCAGGGACAGGACCAGGGGAACGGGTTTGAGATGATAGAAGGCAGATTGAGATATTAGGAAGAAATGGAAAAACTGGGAACAGTTGTTTCCCACCCTCGGTTTTTCTACGGAGGCAGGGGAGGAGCAGCAAAGTGGCTCCCCCCTTGTTCT
>NW_010138039.1:1178-8066 GCF_000699245.1 Pterocles gutturalis | reverse complement strand
CATCACCAAGCTGTGTCCTGCCAACCTTTTGTCCCATCACATGCCACCGCTCCAGAGCACTGACCCTCTTGGTCTCTCCCCTCATTGGAGTCGAGGCCTTTTGCCCAACGATAAGATTTGCTCATTTACTGCAATCGAGGGCTGTCCCTTCTCAGAACCTGGAGCGCGCTGTCACCGAGGAGAAGGACAAGTGCCAGCGATCCCTGGAGGAAGAAAAGAAGACGATCCAAGACCTGGAGAGCCACCTGAGAAGCATGACGGAGGTCAGTGGCATGCACGGGAGGTAAAGCAGAACTGATGCTGATCGGAATTTTTCAGAGTTCTCCGGTGGCCCATGGGGTTGGGGGCCAGCAGTGGGTGGGTTTTTTCCCCCCAGACACTCCTAGATGCACATTGCAGAGAAAGGTGGGTTCTCACAAGCTTGGTAACTTTGATAATATTCTCACGTAGGTGATGGAAAGGAAGTTGGAGGAGCAGGAGGCTGCAGACCGCAAACTGCGAGAAGCTGAGCGGAGCCTGGAGGAAGCCGCCGAGCGAGAGGTAGCTCCGAGATCCCTGGTGTAGACACGGTTTTGGTGAAGAAGGTTTCTCCCATCCCTCCTGATGAGGGGGTACAGCACTGCAGCCTCCCCCCTGCCTGAAATCCTTCCCTTCATAGAATCACAGAATGGTTTGAGTTGGAAAGGACCATGGAGGTCATCTAGTCCAACCCCTCTGCCATGGGAAGGGACACCTCCCACTAGCCCAGGTTGCCCAGAGCCACATCCAACCTGACCTTGAATTTTTCCAAGGATGGGGCATCCACCACCTCCTTCCCTCTGTCCCTCTGGTTGCTGGCCAGGAGAGCTAATGCTGGTCATGATCCTGAAGAAAAACACGTGCAACGCTTCCAACTGTGACTGTACATCTTGTTTCCTAGATGACGTTACAGCAGCTGGTGCTCGTGCGGGATGAGCAGCTCAGGACCGTCCAGGAGGAGAAAGAGTTTCAGCAACAGAAACAGCAGGAAGAAATAATGGAATATAAAGAGCAAATCAAGCAACATTCCCTGACAATCGTGGCTTTGGAGGAAAGGGTGGTGGAGGCTGAGCAGCGGCAGAAGATGCTGGAGGAGGAAAATGCAGCGCTCATGGCAAAAATGGAAGGTAGCTAAGGGTTGCAGGGGGTGAGTCTGGATGGGGAACCTTCTGGGGTGACATGAGGTTTATGTAGGGATGGAGCAGTGGGCTTGCTGCTGTGGAAAGCGTTTTTTGTGTGAGATGGGGTTAGAGGTTCGCCTGCACGCAGGATGAGCTCTGCCAGTCCCCAGAAGCTTGAGCTGAAAGAGGGGAGATTCAGATGAGGTATGAGGAGGAAGTTTTTTCCTGTGCAGGGGGTGAGGCAGTGGCCCAGGGTGCCCAGAGCAGCTGTGGATGCCCCATCCCTGGAGGGGTTCAAGGCCAGGCTGGATGAGGCTTTGGGCAACCTGGGCTGGTGGGAGGTGTCCCTGCCCATGGCAGGGGGTGGCACTGGATGGGCTTTAAGGTCCCTTCCAACCCAAACCCTTCTGGGATTCTATGTCAGGAACAGTCTAAACGCTGTTGGAGCTGGAGCCTGAGGGACGTGGGTCCCCTAAACCCATGGTACCCTCCATGGTCCTCAGTCCTCAAAGCTGTCATGAAAGAAAGGATGTATTAGCAGGAGCAAGCAGACCAAACATGTGCATGACACAGAAGGAACCTGCCTTTGTTTTTGTGTCCTGTAGGACGTCAGGGTGATGCCCACGAGCCGACGTCGGGAGCTGGGCTGGAGGCTGCTCCAGCCGCGGAGACGCACAGCTGTCTGAGGTGGGTGGTGGCCATGGTCGGACGGGTGGAAGAAGGGTAGCGATGGCTAGGAGAGCCTAAGGGAGACCCAGGGACTGACTGTGACTTGTCCCGAGATCTTTTTTTGTCTGTGGTGGTGGAAAGAGTCCTTGTGCTAGGCTGAAATAGTCCGAAGGCAGGTGAAAAAGGAACGTGGGTGGTAAACATCATGAGATGTAGCTTAGGAAGGCGTGCGCAGGCTCCATGAAATGACTCTCGGAACAAGCTGTGAGATTTGGGGTTATCCATCTCAGGAAATTCCAGGAGGAGCTGGCAGAGGTGCAGAGTGTGCTCCTGTCCAAGGAGACCATCATCGGCCAACTAACCAAAGAGCTCGTGGGGACCAGAGCCAGGATGTCGGACCTGAGAGGTGGGTGAGGCGATGGCGCGGTGTCCGTCTCCCCATCCCTCTTCCCAGCAGCAACAAGGGCAGGTGCTAGCACTTATGTGGAGATACTGGGAAAGAGATGTCAGCATCCTAAAGCAACGCTGCTGGGCAGCTCGGGGCAAAGCAGGCAGTCTGATCCCTTGGGGTGGGTGAATTCCTCCCTGTCCTTGGCTGGGATGAATCAGAAATTCGAGGAAGGTCAGGAGGTAAAAGTTGGCAAGTCCAGATGTGCTGGAGACCCCATTCCTCCCCAGTCTGAGGGAAGATTGCCCCAGCAAGTGCCTTGACAAGGAGATAGCGAAGCCAGGTCCACTGTCCCAGCTGCCATCAAGGGCAGGGCGAGGGTCTGCGGGGTTGAGCTCCATCACTGCTGACAGCCCCAGCGAGGGTGGGCTGGGAAAAGGGGACGTGTCCATGAGTGGCATGTCGCTGGGAACTGCAGATCCCCCCAGGGCTGGGAAAGGAGGTGGCCAGACCCCCCAACAACGCTGTTGTGTGCCCAGGGGAGCTGAGCGAGGAGCAGAAGGTGGAGCTGGAGCGGAACGTGAGCCGGGTGAGACAGCAGGAGCGGGAGCTGAACCTGCTCCGAGAGCAGCTGTCCCGGATGTCCGGCCTCGTGGAGATGAAGGATCGAGCCCTGGAAGCAGCAGCTGAAGAGTTAAGGTACACGCTACCGGGAGCTGGGGCTTTGCAAAAATATCAGGTGGAAGTTTTTTTCCTGTGCGGGGGGTGAGGCAGGGGCCCAGGGTGCCCAGAGCAGCTGTGGATGCCCCATCCCTGGAGGGGTTCAAGGCCAGGCTGGATGAGGCTTTGGGCAACCTGGGCTAGTGGGAGGGGTCCCTGCCCATGGCAGGGGGTGGCACTGGGTGGGCTTTAAGGTCCCTTCCAACCCAAACCATCCTGGGATTCTATGAAAAGCTGCTCAACAGGTTCCCAGCAGCTGATGGCATGGAGGTATCTCCCTGGGAGCAAAAGGCATGGGTGGGAGCCTTGGGATTGGGCTCAGCAATGCTGTCTCTATGGAAGCACCACGTGAAGCGAAATGGGGGTTCAGGGGAGCTCCTGGCAGCGGATGTGTCACTCAGTCACTTGTAACAGAGTGATCGTTCCCACTCACACCGTGGTAGCCATCGGTGGGAGCCAGGGTGCTGCTCCCCAAGCTGTTGGGTGACCTTCATCCGCCACGGTGTCCCACAACGGTCTGGTCTCTTGGCACAGGCAAGCCCGAGCCGACTGCCAGGCGCTGAAGGATGCTTCCCGAGAAACGGCCGAGAAGCCAGAGGATGCTCCTGAGTCGCCAGCACGGGCGGGTGAAGCCTCCGAGGGGGTAGGTGGGCAGGGAAAAGATCCCCAAGCGTTCCCTCCTTGTCCCAACCTTGCTGGGGGTATCGGTGACACAAAAGGGTTGGATGTGCTGGAGCAGGGGGAGCAGGAATAAAGGTTCTCTGTTCTCCTGTGCGGAATGGCTGTGGGATTTCCCTGGTGCTGGAGAAGGGAAGAGCTCCAAGGTGGGTTGTGGCAGCAGATGGAGGCACCGGAGGAAGCGAACACCCTGTGCTGCAGCAGCCAGACAGTGTGCCAGCGGGGAGGGACACGCGGTGACTCAGAGCCGGGTGACGAGGGGGGGGTATCACCCATCCTGCTCTGCACGGAGCGAAGAGGAGGGGAAGCAGCTGGAGCCCAGCAGTGCCGTGGGGCGATGGCGGGCAGTTTGCAGCCGTCCGTAGCTATGCGCAGGTTGTGGTGATGGGCTGGCTCTGTCCTCGATGTTTGGATGTTGGTCACGACACAGCGAGCTGGATGGGGCTGGAACAGGGAAATGCACATGCCTGTGTGCACGGGTGTAGTTTAAAAGAGAATAATGCATGAGATGGGGTATAAATGCCATGAAGTGTACTGGTATTTGCTCTGAGAAAATAGGTAATGCTCTGCGGTAGCACAAAGTGCAGGAGAAAACTGCTGATACAGCCATTTAGAGCCACCCACTGTCCCCCTCCCAGCTCTTGGGGCAGTGGCAGGGCTGATGTCCTCACCAGAGCGTGGCCGGCAGGGAAAGGGGCTCTGACGCTGCTCTGCTACCCCCACATCCAGAGAGGGAGCCCGGGGGGATGCTCCACTTGCCTGGCTCTCGGGACACACCAGGTGGCCGGCATCTTTCAGCAAGGCTGTGGTTAGAATCCCAGAAGGGTTTGGGTGGGAAGGGACCCTAAAGCCCACCCAGTGCCACCCCCTGCCGTGGGCAGGGACACCTCCCACTAGCCCAGGTTGCCCAAAGCCTCATCCAGCCTGGCTTTGGTTTTGGCTGGGCTTAAGCCGAGCTTATGTCAAGCAAGATGCGGTCAGGGCGAGAACCAGCTGGGTTTCTCCTTCCAGGAGCCAGTGTCGGACTTGGCCAACCTTGGTGCAAAATGCCGTGGCCTCAGGCATGAGGAGACAATCCAGCGCCAAAAAGAGGGCTTGGCCGAGCTCCGGGAGAGGATAAAGATGCTGGAGAAGATGCGGTCCTCAGGTAAGCAGCCCATCGGTGCTGCTTTGGATAGAATCCCAGGATGGTTTGGGTGGGAAGGGACCTTAAAGCCCACCCAGTGCCACCCCCTGCCATGGGCAGGGACACCTCCCACTAGCCCAGGTTGCCCAAAGCCTCACCCAGCCTGGCCTTGAAGCATCCTGAGAGTCTTCTGCTGGACCTAACTCAGTCTCTTTCGGTTCCTTTCCGTCGTGTGTATCCCTGTATTGGGAGCAGCAGGGAAAAGCAGCGCTGTCACTGGTAGAAACTCCCAGTAGCAGTTTGTGGTGCAAACCCTGAGTTATCGTCGGGAATAGCCTGGTGTCCTGCTTAGGTGGAAAATGCAATGCCCCAAGGCTCGGACAGCGATGTTGGTGAGAAAGGCTGGTGCAGGCTGTACTCCAGAGCCTGTGCCTCTGTCGAGGGAGACATGGTGAACCTCAAAGTGTGTGTGGAAGGAAGCCTCAGCACGTCCTACGGTGAGCAGAACGACTCGCTGGGTGTGTGTTTGCCTGCAGCTGCTGTGAACAAGGTTTCAGAGCCGCTGGTGGTCCTGACAAAAGACCTACCGGAGCAAATAAACCAAAAAACAGGACTTGAGAAGGAACCTGCATCCGTGTCAGGAGCAAAACTGAACACCAGCAGGGTAAGGAGGCGGTTTGTGGTTCGTGGTGCGTGTGGATTTGTTAGAAAAATGGATGGAGCCGCCCAGCACCCGTGGCACAGCGATCCTGAGGGATGCTGCAGGGTGGGAGGCTTTGGACCACGGTGCTTTTCACGTGCGGCAGAAGGGAGGCTGGGGGCAGCTCAACCCAAAGCCGGGCAACCCATGGGCTCTGTTGGCTTTCCCTGTCCGTGCAGGTTCCTGGCCGTGTGGCTAATGGGGACAGGGGCTCGCAGGGGGCCACTGATGGGGCGGCGAGCTCGGAGAGGGGTGATGCGACGGACCTCGGGGAGAAGATGGTACGCCGGGGATAGATGTCGTGAAGTGGTACCCAGCGCTTGGGGAGGGGAGATAATTTCCAAATATATTTCAGAAGTTGGTGATTGGCATCAGGGATCCTCAGAAAGGGGGTCGGGGATGCGCTGGGTACTGCAGGAGCCCCGGGTGTGCTGCTGGGACATCCTGGGACCCCAGCACGTGCAATGGTGCATCCTTCTCCCCTTCCCACCAGAGGTTTTTTTTGGGGTGTTCCCTTGGGCAGTCAGGGCTGGTCCTCGAGTAGAGGATGCCGGTTTTTTTCGGTGGAGGTGGCTGCCCAAGGAGGTGTCCATCGGTAGTGGGTCTCTTCCCTCTGAAAGGGGCAGAAAAATGTCCAGCGGGGACAATGGGGCATCCCAAAAAAGGAGAAACCCAACCCCAAAGAGCCCTGGGGCTGGGCAGCGAGCAGGAGGGTGGGAACGGGGCTGGACCGGAGCTGGGCGGGTGTCCCCTGAGTGTCCCCAAAGGCACGGATGAACCCTGTATTTTTTAGGAGCACTCGGAAAAGCTTGCCCAGGGAAAGCTCGAGTGGAAAGGGATCAAAGGGGAAGGCGTGCAGCAGCGTGCTCACAACTTTGTCATCTCAGTCGACATTTTCATCTCCCGCAGTCGCGGAGATGGCTGAGCGGTGCGATGTACCGTGGCGGTGGCATTGGCAGGCTGAATGCATTTGGGATTTTTCCGACAGTACCTGGAGGTGATCGGTGCCCTGGGAAGGCTGCTGGAGGTGCAGGAGCTGGCGGGGATGCAGCCTCTGAGGCACCTTCCCCGGGAAGAGAGGGAGAAAGCGGGACGGCAGAGACAGAAGGACCTGACGCTGCTGTACGACAGGATCAGGAACCTCAAGAGGCGCCTGGAGAGGAGAGAAGAGATGCTGAAGGATTACGAGGCCGGCGTGGAGCAGCTCAGGCAAGGCTGTGGGGCTGAGCGAGAACCTGGTCCTGGGGTGCAAAGTGATGGGGAACCTGGGACAAGGAGCGGCGCAGCCCCCCCGCCAGGGTTTGGGGGTGCTTGCGGTGACAGACCCCCCCTCTTGTCTCGCCCAGGCTGGACCAGGCGTCCCTGCGCAGGTGCCGGGAGGAGATGTCCAAACTGGAGGGTGAAGCCCACAGGGAAGCGGAGGAGAAGGCTCTGCTCAGAGAGGCTCTGGAGAGGACGCGGCTCCAGC
>NW_010138039.1:347-1026 GCF_000699245.1 Pterocles gutturalis | reverse complement strand
AGCGAGGTGTCTCCAGCCCGGGATGCAGGAGGGCACAGGGGATGCGCGGCACAGCCGGAACGCTCGGCTGCGGGTGAGATGCTCAAGGAGAAGGAAGGTGGTCCCTGGGGTTATGTAGAGCTTTGAGGATGAGGCCAAGGACCCTCCAGGCTGTGCCCATTTTGCAGAAGGCAGAGAGGCGTGGGACACCTCGGCGGTGCCCTTCCCGCAGCCAGACAAGTGAAGGAGCCCAGCGTGGGGTCAGGCAGAAGCTGTGAGCACCCCATAAGGTGCTTGCTGAGCTTTTGGGATGGGTTCAGAACGTGTTGGGGGTCTGGAGGAGTTTTCTGGCTGTGGGGTACCGCGGGGGGCTGCGCTCCTCTGCAGCGAGGCAGGTGCCAGGTGAAGCGATGCTCACCTCCGCCCAACTCCTGCATCCTCTGCAGCAGCCAGCTCCAGCCGGCAGGGACTCGGGTTTGGGATCTGGCAATCGATGTGGTCGGTGTGTCTCTGTTCTGCAGCCCGCAGCCAAGAAGCCGTTCTGCTCGGGGAAGATGAAGGCAGGAGCCGTGAAGATGGGAAGCGCGTAGAGGAGGCATCACACGGGCCGCGGGCTGGCGAAGGTCCGCGGTGGGAGTGGGTCGGTGGGAACGGGTTGGTGCACTGTGGACTCTGATGGGGGACGAGGTGTGGGGGGGTT
>NW_010138039.1:0-318 GCF_000699245.1 Pterocles gutturalis | reverse complement strand
GGTGCTGGTGGGACTGCGAGGTGTCTCAGAAGTTACTTTTCCCCCAGCACGTGTCCCGTTCTGCAGGGTGGGGGTGATGGCAATAGAAAAGGTTGCGTGGGTGCAGCCCACTGTGTGTGTGTATATGTGTGGGTACAGCCCAGCATACACGTGTCACCCTCCCCTGGTGGTCTCTGTGACGGGTGTGTCCCCCCATCCCCCCCTTCCCAAACACCTGGAGCCAGAGGTGTGCGGGTGGGTGCCCCTGGGGCTGCAGAACCCCCCTCTTCACCCTAAGGACCCCCACCTACATCCCTAGGGGGTCCCACTGGTGGCCAG
>NW_010138038.1:11568-16439 GCF_000699245.1 Pterocles gutturalis | reverse complement strand
AGAAAAAAAGAAAAAAGAAAAAACAAAAAGGGGAGGGAGGGAGAGAAAGGGAAAAAAAAAACAAACAAAACCAAGAAAAAAAGTGATGTAAAATACCTCTCAGTTGTGCACCACCAACTGACTAATGCCCAGACAGTTCCTGAGCTATAGCGGTCCTGGCCAACCTGTCCAGGAAAGAGGTAGAACATGCAGGACCTATTTTTAATAAAAAGGTAGTTGTGAGAGGGGAGGTTCTCCTCCTCTTTAAGCCAAGGAGGGAACAGGATGCAATGGACCATGCCATGATGGAACTGTCCCAGTTCATGAGGAGGGAGGGCTGCAAGATAAGATGGGCTTTGAGGAAACAAATTTTGATGCACTCAGGCAACTGGTGAGTAAGATCTCATGGGATGCAATCAAACTGGAAATGGAGTAGATGGCTGTTTCCTTAAAGAAATGCTCTTAAAAGCATGACTGCCAACTGTCCCAGAGAGGAAGAGGAATTAGTGTGGCTAATTACTGAGCTCTTCATTGACCCAACCTCAAGGGGGCACACAAAGAGAAGTGAGAAAAGATTTACAAGTGCAATTCCAAAACATAAATGTGACGGTATAGGAAAATAGGAAAAGGAAGGCACAAAGTGAGATACCTTCTGTCCTTGGTCATAGCATGATTTCTTCTTAGCTTCTGTAGGAACACCAGTAATAAGGAGACAAACAGGAAATGTGTAATCCATTATCAGTAGAGGGGGAAAGCTATTAACTGATTATACTTAATGTCTTTTGCCTGCATCTGTGTTAAATAGATTTTTTGCTTCCCTTAGTAAAAAGGTTAACTGCAATCAATTGACTAATAATTTCATGCCCGTGACAAAGGAGCAAGATGCACCTCAGGGTATATCACAGCCACAGCTCTGGACACAGCAAGCATAGAGCTGTGGGAAGCTGCGGAATAAGTGAGCTCCCGGGAGGCTGGGAAAGGTATGGATGCTGCTGAGCCTGTGCAAGAGGGCAGGGAAGAGCCAGACAATTCCCAGTCTTCAGGTCCCAGAAAGACCCTGCAACAAATAAGGTTTTTGGAAGCATGTAGAAGAAATCCAGGTGTATCAGTTTTCATGGGTTTACTGAGATAATGTCCCAAGCCAAAAAGACATTTTGGTAGAAGACGGGTGGAGTTACAGTCGCCAGCTGAATATGGGGCAGGAATTGCATGGTTTTGAACAGGAAAACAGACAAACACCATCCCTGAACTGGAAGATAGCCTGCAAGGAGTTGCCTGCTTCTTTTGGTGGTGGAAAGGCTGGGTCTCGATTTCTGTGACAAATTTTTGGTGCTGAAGAGAGCAAATAAAATGATTAGGGGAAGATATGGCTTATGAAGATCAAATGAATTGGGGTTGTTTAGCTTGCAGAGGGGAAGCTGGTACATAGGTATGAGACAGAGGAGAGGTGACTGCCAAAAGGAAGAGCAGAAGCTGATCTCTGCCTGGCATGGGTTGGGTGGGAAGCTGTGGGCTTGCACTGCTGCCAGGAAGCTGAGAGCTGTCAGGAGCCATTCAGGCTGGGAGGATTCTGTCCCCTGAGATGCCTTTCAGCTCTGCATCCTCCAAGCCTCTGCGAGAACTGCAGTCCAAGGAACTTGGCAGCCAAACAGCCCCCTGGAATCAGTGTGAGTGGGTCTGGTGGGCTGAACCAGAGAAAACGGCATGTCAGAAGGAGGGGTCACTGTTGGCATTGCAACTGCTTGAGGATGGGCTGTGTTTAATGTCTACTGTGACAAGCTGAAGAGCCTTGCAGCTTTTCTGGTATTGCTCCTCAGAAACCCTGGTGGGCACCGATGTCCTTGAGGCAGTGCAACATCAGCAACCAGCCCTCCAGGCAAGCCAAGGACCCCCTCCCTGCAAATCTTCTGCGTGGCAGTTGGGGTTGGAGCTGAGATCCTACGGCACTCCCCAGAACTTTGCATCTTTTGCCTCAGTCACAACAGTGACTCTGAGTATCTCCCAAACAAAAAGCCCACTTATATAAATGTCTGTAAAGTTCTGGCAATGGCTTTTCTCGTTTGTCATGAATATGATGCTGACGCGGGGGCAGAAGGAGATGAGAAAATCAGGGGACACTTGCAATTTGTGGGAAATATCTGTGCAGTCAAATCACCTGCTACAAGCCAGTCCCCATGGAAATAGGTCCTTGTCATTACATGCTAGTGCCAAGTTTTAGCTCTGATTATTGTAGTTCAACCTTGCCAAATCAGCTCAGCCAGTGGAGCCACATATTTAGCAGACTGTGAGATCAGTTCCCTGCACAAAAGGCTGGATCTCTGCCCTGCGGATGGACAGAGCAGTGACAGAATGAGAACCCTTCTGCAGCAAGCAGGACAGCACACAAGAACCACCCAGCTCCCATTCGAATGGCCAGAGTCTCTGAAACATCAAGTTAAAAAAAAACGAGAAAGGTTTGTTGGACAAGTGAAAGGTAGCTCTGAGGAGCTGTGGCTCAGTGAAAGTCTGCAGCAGCAGCCGCAGCTTATAGGATGAATCCAGCTCAGGAGATACACATGAAGTAGCTCTAAACTGAAGAGGTAGCTCCGGTCCTGGTGACAGGCCAGGTGTAACATCCTAGGTCCAGTGTGGTTGGTTTTCAAAAATCCTGTGTGCATTTTAGAGGATTCATTGGCTTTTGTATTGCCAGTCTAAGTAGATGTCCCTACCTTAGCAAGATCAGAAAGGATTTTATTTACATAAAATGCAGTTTCAGCATAGGTGTGTTGTGAAGATAAGACCAGAATGCAGAGCAGAGTATTTCCAGACCAGGCATAATCTTTCCACGTAGCCTTTGACACACGGTGGTAACTTTTCATTTTAGTATGCCAAGCTTGCCTTGGTCAAACTGGTGAGCTGAGAAAACCCCATACGCCACCCTCAAAGCTTGAAAGAAACATTGCCAGTTTTACAAGTGGTTAAACAAAGCCTCGAGGAGCTTTCTGAGACAGGAACTAACCATCTCTAATAGGTCCTTTCCATCTCTGGCTTCTCTGAAGCTACAAGTCTTTGAAGGCTGTGACTGACAGGCTCATTAACACTGAACAGCCTCAAACGCACACCAAATAACTCAGCGAGCTAATTAGAGGAACTCTGGGATAAAGAGAGAGTGACAATAAAATATTTCTGACGTTAACTAGAGGAAGAAACAAAGCAAGGCTGAGCTTCCTGAAAGAAATGTGAGCTGAGAGTGAGCAATCCTGCAGGATGCTGAGCACCCCGGGCAGCTTCGAGGCATGTTTCCAGGGGGAGATTGCAGCAGAGCATGGAGACAGGACATGGGGCTCCCCACACAGTGGAGGGATGCGACCCAAGCAGACAACTGATGAAAGAAAGGGATGGGGAAATAGCTAGCAGAAAAGACCCATCTGAAAGAAAGAGTGATGCCTTTCTGCCTGTCTCCAACCTGATACGTAGGTTTTAATTCAAGCAGGTTAGTGTGAAATGCAAAGCAAGGGGGAGGAAAGCAAATCTAGCCCCAAAATAAGCAAACCCCAGGCTAAGAGTGAGGAAGTATGAGAAATAGGGGCTTGAGTGGTATTAACATTGTTGCTGTGTGTCTTAACTGTCTCACACACTGTTCAAAAACCACACTAATGTTTTTTTTCCGTCTCTGTCCTCTGGTTCTCTCTAATTACTTCCACTTGGATATCTCCAGGACACATTTTTCCCAGGTGTGCTCCTACAGCTTCACATACTAATTTTTCTTTCCATGGGGCTTGGTGGTGGTGGTTCTGCCCCCTGCAATGTTCAGGGTGAAGTGGAGCCCCACAGGGGGGACAGCTCTGGTGGCCGGCTCTGCTCCAGCCCTCACCCAGGCTGGCTGTGTTGATCCCACTGCTCTGCCCACACACATATACAACCATCTCAAGCACGAAGAGTGTTACCCAAAACTGCTGGCATCAGCCTGGGAGAAAGCAACATGGGGTGATGGCTACTGTGAGGGTCTCGGAGGGTCTCAATGCAGTGGGTGGAGAGCGGCTGCCTTGCCCCAACACCTCAGAGCACAGAGATGCTCACTGATGAGGAATGGAAACATATCTGCTTGTGTCCATCCTTTTTTAAATAAAAGAGAAGGAAAAGTGCCAGTAGCTTCCCCACAGATGTGGAGAGAGACGCTCAGCAGCAGATATAATTGCCATGTGCATCTGGAAAGGTGGTGCAATTTCACCTCCCACATGTAACACAAAAGGGAAATTATGTGTTTTCACAACTGCTTCTTTCTTCCTCATATCCACTATCTCACTTGACCTCAACGTGACACACAGCTTTTCTTTTTTGGGTCTTACACTTAAGAATTTTCTTTTTTCATATAAAATTAATGGATGCATTTTTACTTATGGTGGTATTAAACTACTCTTTGTAGTGTCTTTATATTTGTTCAAAGGACAAGGTGTTGAATGTCACAATTCTTTACTGTGTAAAACATTCAACATTTTAAAAAAAATTGTTGGTTTTCACATAACAACTGATTGCAGCACTTGTCATAATTTTTTTATGCTTAATTCTGATGAAATAGCTTGGAATAAGCCAGACAGCATGATTTGGATAGGGATTAGAGCAGTATAAATAACAGAACAATCACCCCAAAAAGTCACCAGGGAGAATGTGTTGGTTTTTCTAAAGGCTTCTATCACCATCACATCTGAGCAGTGTTTTTATACTTAATGAGCAAAGAAAAACATGTTGTTCTCCTGCAAAGCATGGTACATGTGTTGCATAAGACCTTCTGAAAGCACAGGAGACGGTCAGCCAGCTGTCAGGTTTATAATAGGAAACTCTGTCCAAAGAAATCTGTTCTGCATAAAGCTTAAAAATTGGTATTGTGACATCCTTCTGATGAGGATGAATTT
>NW_010138038.1:0-11537 GCF_000699245.1 Pterocles gutturalis | reverse complement strand
AGCAGGAAAACCCTGTCCCCTTCCAGCAGCTGTGATGTGGTCCTTCCCAGCTGGGGCAGCCAGAGCCCCCTTTTCAGCTCCAGTCACCATCATGGAATTGAGGGCTGTTATTTTGGGGGATATAAGAACTAACTAAAACTTCTCATTTTTGCATCTCAAACAAGAAAAAGTCTAGAGTTCAAACTAAATATTAGGAAAACTTGTCTTGGGGAACCAGAATAGAAGAGATTATGGTATTTTCATTCTTTTTTCTGCATTACTCTGCTGTTTTTCTTGCAAAGCTCTAAGAAATGGGCTCTTGCTTTTAATCAGAATTAGGAGCATGAAAGTTTTAGCTCACTCCCTCCTGAGGTAGCCACTGCTTGGAAGTAAAATAGAGAGATTGCTGATTTTAACAGCAGGTAGGGAATGAAATTTGGGAAAGCATCCTCTGCCAGTTTGCTTTGTGTCTATTCTGTTGCTTCCCTGTGTTTGTGGCTCCGCTGCAGACACACATGTGTGGACGAATTGCTGCACAGTGGGGTGGGAGGGCAGGAGCACACTTGTACTGGCAAGGAGGACATGGAGCCCCAGCCACCAGAAAAAGGCTCCTAAGGCAGATCATGCCAGGAAATAAAAATAAAAATTGCATAGCCTCCAGTGGCATGTACCACAGCATCCAAGTGGTGTTGCTTCTCTCAGAGCAGGAAAACAACACACGCAGGTCAACACAGCTGGCAAATGGCAAACCAGTTCAGTGTTTAACTGAGGGGGAACAAAGAGGAAAAAGTGACAAAAGTCACTTCTTAAGAGAAAACTTAGTCAAACAACACACTCCAGGATTTTCAAATACGAACGTCTCCTGACTTCAGCCAGGCCCCAGGAGAAAGGCAACTTTAAAGAAGACAAAAAGACAAAAATCCTCAGGGAAGGCAGGCACACCAATTATTCATCTCTCAGATACAAGGAGGGCAGCATCCTCACCACTGTGCACTGTGCAGTCAAAGCACACCTGAGTCTGTTCATAAAGAAACAGTGCCTTCCAGTAGAAAGGCTTCTTTATCTCATAATATCTCATAATATTCTTTTTCTCAGGGAGTGCTTCATTACTTTCCTTATTTTCCTTACTTTTGTGGGAAGTTTCCTATCTGGTTTTTTTTACCTCCACTGCAATTTCAAAACATGTAACAAGCTGTAAATACCTGCTCTATTGCAAAATCATAGGAAAAAATCTTCAAATAATCCCAGAAGCAAATAATGAAATATGAAGCAGTGAAACACAAGCACATATTCCCACCTCCTCCTCCATACATGAAAACCCAGCATAAACAGAAAACCAAAAGCTTTGACATGTTTCCTGTATTTTTATCACTTTACTTTTTGGTGCTGGAACCAGTCTTTGAAATGAGAAATTCTACATCTGAGAACTTTGAAACCATCACCCAGTAATTCTGGTAGATTCATTTATTTAGGAGGGAAAAAAAATGAAAAAATGCAACAGCCTGTTTTAAGTGTTTAAACACATGAACAAGTCTGCATATATCTGCAGTTATTTGGGATCAGTAACATTTTTTCTGAACGTCTCTATGAATCATGATTTTCTTTATGCAATAGAGGACTACTTCTCTGTTTCTGGAAACAAAAGGAAACAGAGCAAACAAAAGTTATTTCAAGGGATTTAACAACTGAACTGGACAAATTTGATTATAAATGTTTCCAGTCACTTTCTGCTAAAGAGAGACAAAATACTTTTAGGATGAAACACACACAGAAAGATGTCCTAGAAAATGTATTAGAAGATTATAGTCTTTCTACACCTTTTTAAACAGCTTACAGATACCCATATAATGAGTCCTGTCTTGTTCAAAGCCTTTAAGTTCTGCTAGAGTGTGAATTGAGTACTCAGGAAAGAACAGAAATCCTCTATGCATGTTACTTAAAAACACCAATGCGGGGGTATTAAGTATCAATTTCACATTATAATAATCTAAGTCAATATCTATTGACTTCTCCAGGCTTTTAGGATGATTTTCATAGTCCTTCTGAAACTCGTCAAAATTGCTTTCGACCTCATCTGTTTCACTGAGACCTTTCCATGTAAGAAACTATGTAAATGGGTGTATATTTAAGGTTTTCAGTTGATCTCCATTTTGTTGTTTCTGTTGTTCTTCCTCACTATGGTAAGGCCGTTGGAGTTCATCTAGACTGTGAAGGAAGCTTTAAGGCATTTTGGCTGTGCTCATTCAGTTGTCTCAGAACAGCTGCCTGTCAGCAGGCTCATTATTGACTGAGTAATGCTTAATGGCTTTTTAGCTACCTACGTGTAGGTACAAAATGCTAGTTTTCAGCATATGTCAGATATAGGTAGAAAAATAAAGGATCAGGAAGGTGGCAAATAGTTCCACAATTGTGTCTTGTAAACAAAGAAACTATTGACATACAAAGAATCATAGAATAATTTAAGTTGGAAAAGACCTTTAAGATCATCAAGTCTGATCCTAAACCCAACGCTGCCAAGTCCAGCAGTAAACCATGTCCATAAGTGCCACGCCCTCACATCTTTAGAATACCTCCAGAGATGGTGAATCAATCACTTCCCTGGGCAGCCTGTTCCAATGCTTGATCCCTCGGACACCTCAAATTGCCCAAAAAATTTTAAGTGAGCTTTTTCTCCACTTTGCTGAGCTCTCTAGAAGGTTGTTTCTAGTCAAATATAGTTGCCTGGGCTTCCTCGAGTCAAAGGAGAGAGTCAAGTGTCACCAAAAGCCAGTTTGTCCCTTTGGCTGAGGGTGGGAGGACCTGAAGTGCTGATGAGTGTTGCCGCTCTCCATTGGCACCACTGAGGCAGTTCCCTGTTTTTCAGGTGCTTAAAGGTAAGTGAGAACCTAACTCATGGTGATACACCAGCTCCTTCCTGCCCACCTTTGCTTTGTTCTTGTCTGAAATGGATCATTTAATCTGAAAGTGCAAAAGGGCATTTATCATGCCAGGAAACATATTCAACTTCATCTCCTTTTGCAAATAAATGTTTGTAGGTAAATGTCAACTGCCCCTAGATTCTCTAAATTTCCACCCATTTTTACATTTGCTGATTAGATAATTGGCAGCTGATGAGGTGCAGTTATTGTACCCTGGTCTCTGCACAACATCCTTTGCTGGAGATTATGCTGGAGATTAAACTGGAGATTAAGAACTGTGTGATTGCTACAAAAAGAACCATTATTGCAATTCATGCTCAGGGAGTTTTACGGGTATTTTGTCCAAGAAAAAGACTGTGAAACAGGTAGTTAAAAAAAACATGTTAGGATTTTTAAATAATTAAAGCCCAAACCACTTGTCTCCCTGAGACTAGACTGCGATTATGGAAGGCAATTGCCACTATTGCTTTGCAAGGCCTCAAGTTCGGCCCTTTAGCTCTGAATTTACCACAAAAAGTCAGGAGATGAAGGTAGCACTCTTGATCAGTGACCTTTGAAACCATACTTTCATAAAGCAAAACCTGGGCAGCAGCTTGTCATCCCTTTCCAATTTGCAACTTTCTTGAGCTAGCCGGGCAATATATCCATCAGATTTTAAACATATCATCTTTGGGAGAGTGACAAAGAATCCGTCCAGTCACCTTTTACAACACAGATTATGTCATTTAAATGTTTATTTCTCTGTGGTCATATATTCCACGGTACATTTAGGGAATCTCATTGTCCTGGTTAAACACAAATTTATTTATATTACAGCATTTCCACAGTAGAAAATGGTTGGGGCCCCAGTGAAATCATGAGTATGTATGTAACGTGCCACCCCAGTTCTGAAATGGCTTATCAGACCACATCATTCAGGTCAAGTACATCCTAACCTAACAGTTAGGATTTTATCACTGTCTCACCTAATTAGGAGAGAGGAGCAAGCAAAGAGAACAGAGATTTCCTCTGTTAAAGAAGCCTTTCTCCTACTTCAGTTACATAGTGTATTACTGACCCACGTAGTGTCAGGGGTCCAGATCCTTTCTTCATGCACTTTTACAGCCACCAACCAGCTACATAGGGCCAGGATGGCCAGAGGTGTACCTCTTAAGCATATTACAGGGCTAATTTCCCCTTTGGTCTTCAGTAACAGTTGTTGGCTTTCAAGTTTCTAGAAATACCTGAGCTTCTTCAATCTGTCACTTGTTTTGATAAAAGACAGATTTAACTGTAGATATGGATATTTAAAAAATGAAATAAATTAAACCAAGCTTACTGGCCATGAAATGACCTATTTATGTGGTGAGCTCTCCCAACAGAATTTTCCTGGACTATATGTTTGTGATGGGTTAGCCCTTGGCTGGGGGCCAAGCCACACACACCTGCTCACACAGTTCCCGCCCCCATCCAATGATAGGGGAGAGAATTAAAGGGGTAAATGGAAAAGGTTCTGACTGGGCAGGACCAGCCCGATTGGCAGATCCTCTAGTGTTGACTAGCCAAGTGGCTTTTGCTAAACGTGTATCCCAGTTTTTGGGGTAAAGGCAAAAAGGACTCGTGGGTTGAGATAAGGACAATTTAATAACTACAAAACTAAACTACAATAATATTTAAAACAATACTATATACAAATATGCAAATGAGTGATACACAGTGACACTGCCCCCCCCACCCGATGACCAAAAGGCCCAGCCCACTCCCAGTGAACGATCTCAGAGAAGGGAGGCTGCCCCCCCCCCCAACCCGATGACCAAAGGCTCAGCCTGTTGCCGGCTAACGATCCCAGAACACACTCACGATTCCCCCAGACGGGGGCGTGCACCGCTCCCAGAGGCACTCACGGAACAGAGATAACAGTCCCAGTGTCCTGGACTGAGAGCTGACCAGAGTGGGGGGGAAAACGACCACCTGGTCCCAGCTAATGATCCCTCCGGAGAGGGAGGATCCCAAAACTCACAGAATGGAGATAACGATTCGAGCGTCCAAGACCGAGAACTGACCGGAGTGTGTGTGGGGGGGGAAAGGCCTTGGGAGAGCGAATGCAGACACCTGAAACGAGATGATCTGAAGCCCAAGGGAAGCAAAAGAAAGAGAGCTCTCCCGGAAGGGTCCTCACCTATATACTGGGTATGATGTGTATGTTGTGGAATAAATCATTGGTCAGTCTGGTTCTCAGTCTTAACCTAAGAGCAAATCCCATGGTAGCAGCTGGACTGTGTCTCTTTGCTTGTCTGCCGACCTTGGCAGCAGAACAAAACATCGTTCTTATCAGCTCTTCTCCTGAGCATAAATTCAAAACACAGCCTCTTGCTAGTTATTTATGAAGAAGAGAAAAAAAAAAAAATTGACCCTCTGCTTAACCCAGGACAATGTTCTATATACAATGCAGAGTTTAACCCAGCCAGCATAGTTGCTCATCCTTTAACCTCACATGCCAATAGGTTTGGATGCACATGTATACCCTAGAAATATAAAGGACAATGATAATCTACTTGTCTTCACCATGGTCTTGTGGACTTTTCTCTGTGTTGGGGTCTGGCTAAACACCAACACCTAAGTCACAGTTCAGGATATGACTCAAAATCTACGTAATCTGGTTTTTTTTTTCCTCATAGCTCATCATAATTTGGCTTCTACCTGCCAGTGGGCTATGTGCCTACATACAGTATGACTTTCAATGAATTTATTGTGAATTCTCATTAACCAATTGATCACTTCATCTTCCAATCACTATACTATGAAAAAGTATTAGCTTCTACCCTACTTTTCAACCAGAAGGGTATTAAGTGCTTTAATTTCTTTACATTGAATGACACAAAAATGTTAAAGATAAATTGAGGACCATGCTCATCTTTTGAGAACACCACCTGACTTTGTCAGGCTAACTGGTTTCTCATGGCCTGGTTTTAAAGTAATTTAAAAAAAAAATAGCCTAATAGCCTACACAAAAGCTTGTATTATTTATTGGTATTTGATAATTTATGTTAGTCTCAAAAGTGGAAAGTTACTTGAGCATACCTTCTTGGCTAGAAACCTTGTTCTGGGAAAAAAAGATTATTACTGAGAATTAGATGGTAGGTGAAATAAATATATGATGTCTGCAAAAACAACTTTTAGGTAATTATTTATTTTTCCAGTACAATTAAAATAAAAAGGCTATGCCCCAACTGACAATATTCTAGAGCAGCTGTAGAGTAGTTGTGATTTTAAACTTGAACCTTGAGAAAGGAGATACTGCTTTGTTAGCGCAATAACTTTATTTACCAGCAAATCAGAAATCAAACAACACATAGCACAATCTTCTTGGCTGTAATGTATCCCATAGCAATCCCTGAGTTATCTAATTAATGTAGCAATTAACATCTCATATGATATGAATCCTGTGCTACACATCGAGATACCTTGTTCTGTTATCTAACCACTATTATGTTTACATCACGTCACCATTATGGGCCGTAATGTCAGCAATCTTTACCAGTAAATGGCAGGCCTTTAGGTGTCAAAAACAGCTCAACTCTTTTAACTATCTGATCAGTTGTCAGAAATGAAGCTATCTCAACACCTTAGTCTAAATGCATTCTGGTTTTAATATGTCAGCACATCAGAAGGTTTGTCACTCTCTTATCTAATGAACAAAAAGAAGCTGCTTTAAAAAAAAAAAAATCCTGAAGGTACAAGTATTCACATTCCAACCTCTTCTATTGCAACTATCAAAACTCCATTTCAGAAATTAAGTCCCTTTTAACTTACATCACTAAAATTACTGGAATCCTAATGGAGAGGAACTGGATCCTATATCTTAATGGATAATAGGTAGAGATGAGGGAAATAATTTGTTTTATGTGTTTTTCTGCTATTTAATCATGGCAATAAAACTATGCAGAAGCCTATCTCTTGAGGAGCAAGTCATGACATTCACTTAAATGCAGGTTTTGGTGTTTATTTCTATTTCAGGAATTAAGACTTTGGTAGAATTATAGAAATGTCAAGCAGAAGGGCTAGGAACCCACTGTACTGAGAATCAGGCATCCTAGACCATACTTGTGAGATGTTTGTCTAAATTTCTTTAAAGCGCATCAAACAAGAAAGATTCTCAGCTACCGCTTTTATGCCATGGAACAGATGGCAAGAGCAAGAGTCATTTAAGTATGATTAGGTGGAGTCCATCTGACTTGAGGGGTAGGGAGGAACATGACAAGCATGGGCCAAATGTCATTCTTCAGTCATCTAGTACAGTACATGTCCAGACCACACTGTACACAGGGTAAGTTACCTAATGGTGAACTTACTCCCAGAATGGTTTGTATCCATACTTGGCTGTGGTATGGAAGCAGCTAGTAGTGAACTACTGGAATTTCTGGGTTTGCGTGTGATCATATACAAAATGCATGTTCTGCTGAGGCTGATGAAGCACAGCCTGTGTGCTAGGTACAGTTAGTACAACTGCCTTTGAAAGCGTATCAGCACCTGATTTATAACCATCACATCAAGGCAGGGGGAGGGAGAGGTCTGCAGCAGTGCAATTAAATGTTATGAGTGCCATATGCTTCAATGATTCGAGTGGTATATCTATTCTGAGATAACAGTTTTGGAAAAAGTGAGGATGTGACTGCTGCAAACACAGTCCCCCTTTTGGTAATGCACGGATATTTAATATTGGTGTTGAATATTAATGAACACTAATTGACTGGACTTAGTTATTTGAGATATAAACCCACTCTTTTTTGAGCTGCAGGAGTTGATAAGCCAGATAGCACAATTTTCATCTTTGAGAGCTCTCACTAGCTTGCATCTACTAAACAGCTTAACAGGAATTGTAGTGAATACTGAAAGGTTGCAAGAGCAACAGAACTGAAACGTTCCTGCTGCAAGCTTACCTATAATCGTATACCTCACATGGTCTTGCTGCCATGTACATTGAACAACTAGGGTGTCATGGTTTAACCCCAGCCAGCTACACAGCCGCTTGCTGACTCTCCTCACCCCCAGTGGGACGGTGGCAAGAATCAGAGGAAAAAGGTAAGAAAACTTGTGTGTTGAGATAAGAAGAGTTTAATGATTGAAATAAAAGACAATAAAACAATAATACTAATAATACTAATACTACTACTACTAATAGTAGTAACGATGATGAACTGTAATGAAAAGGAAAACAACAAAAACAAAGTGCAAGAAAAACAAGTGATGCAACTGCTCACCACCCAATCGACACTGAGCCAGTCCCCGAGCAGTGATCACACCCCTGGTCAACTCCCCTAGTTTATATACTGAGCACGACATTTTCATTGTATGGAATATCCCTTTGGCTAGTTTGGGTCAGCTGTCCTGGCTGTGTCTCGTCCCATCTTCTGGTAGAGAAGAATCTGGGGGGGGCAAGGAAAAAAAGTCCTTGGCTTAAGGTAAGCATTGCTTGGCAACAGCTAAAACATCAGTGTGTCATCAATGTTGTTCTTAGTACAAATCCAAAACGTAGCCACATACTAGCTACTGTGAAGAAAATTAACTCTATCCCAGCTAAAGCCAGCACACAGGAAAAAAAAAAAATACTAGCTACAGCAAAATCTTTCAATAAGTAATTGACACATACTTAATATAGTGCTGTGCTACTATATTGGTACAATGATGTCCAACACACCAAGAGCAAGGCAACAGGAAGACGAAGGATATGGGCTGGCTCTTCATAATATAATATGTCTGCAGGACACTAGCAGTCAGAACTGAGCACCGTTAACAAAAATAAGCCCTTGTAACTCCTTCGGCCTTCTTAACACTGCACTAATGAAAGGGGAAGTCAGAAACAGAAGAGAAGGTAGTGGTTATGTCCCTCATGATTCTTGGGACCCAAAGAACCCAAATAAAGAACATGGACATGGACATGGAAGTTGCACGGAAGCTTAAATGAAGAGAATAAACAATGAATAACAGCAATAAGCAGAAAGTCTAGCTCAAGACAATACAATTTTTTGCACAAATTTTAGAAAAATTAAAGAAGAAAAGGAAGAGGAATTTGGTCAGGTTATATGTAACTAGGATGAAGGCAAAAATTTAAACTGCAAAAACACGACAAGGCAAATAAGGAGCACCTGACTTATGTCCAGGTGTACATAAAACTGAGCACACATTGTGAGTACTCTCTCTGGCTAATCAAGGCTGGAGAGAGAGCTTCTTGCAAATAGAATTTTGTTAACCAAATTTGGATGAGAAAAAATACTGTGAAAATAATGTAATGCATGTAATAATTAATCCTACAAGCAGTGAGGACAGCCCGCTTTTTTGCACTTCATCAAATAATAGAGCCCAGTCTGCTCTGCCAGTTTGTTTAATAGGACCTCAAACCATTTGCAACCAAGCTTAGTTCTGGTTAAAGGAAATCCCTCATAACAGAAAGCACACTCATAATTATTTGGATAAATTAAAGGCATATTTAATTTAGGCAAATACACAGAAATCCAATGTACTGGTTTTTAGTATAATTTCCATCAGCTCTATAGGGTTCACCTGCACTTCATGGTTAACCACAATGACTGACAGAGCTCACTTCAGTGATAATAAGCTAAAATATGCCACAGAGAATATTTTCCTTGCTGAAGTGTGAGAAAAGTCTGGACACAGAAAGCCTTACCTACCCCCCAGAAAGGCTTATTTCTCCCCAGAAATTTAAGCTAGCAATGCATCAGTTGCAGTAGATGCATTTTTCTGTACAAAAAGAGGTTGCCTCACATGGTTTGTATATTGGTAAAACAGGTCCATTGGAGTCAATCTGTCAAAGTGAAATTGGACCAGGGAACACATTTTGCAGGAAAACTGACAGTTAATACATGATGTAGAATAGGTTTCATATTCTCTTCTGTCCTCAATCATCACAGCAAGTAGAAAGTCTGATCTGCACCATCAGATTTTTGTTGAAAAGATTCCTCACTTATAAATGTGAAGGACTGGAACTGAGCAAGTCCCTGAAGCCTTCTGAAAGTCAGAGCCACCCCAGTGAATGTGACAAACAGCATTTCCATCAAAGTGATAAGGGAGTGAAGAAACAGAAATGCTTGGTCACCTGTGGGGAGAACCACATGCTAGAGAGACACACGTGGAGGTTTTCTTTCAAAAAAAGTGTATGGTTGTAACAAAATGTTTATATTTTATGCAAAATAGTTTGAAATAGGATATCTGCTCTTCCTCTGGTGCCCTGCATTGCAAACATGATTTGTATCGTAAAAGGGCTGTGTCCCCATTTTCTGTTTTAGGCAAAATGAGTTCACTCAATATTTTTTAGAAATGAGGCCCCCAAAAGCAATAGTAGCATTCAAAGCAATGGAAGAAGTTTTTTTGTAACGTGAGACTATGTTATGACCCAGCCATGGACTGTTTGATGTTGAATGGAACCATCAGCAAATACCTGATCTGGTTATCCTCTTCATACAGCACATACTGTAATTGGTTATTTGAGAACAGGATTTTTGACTATGGAAAATAGAAAGGTGGATGTAAGTTTCACTGAACAGGAACAGATGTTGGGAGATGCATCTATAAAATTGTCTGAATTAGCTCCAGATGATATAGGGAACTGCAACACAAAAATCTTGGTGTTCAAGAGAGAAAGGAAACTGTTGTAGTAACAAATAAATAACAAGTAATAAACATGGGACTCTAATTAACTAGAAATTATTCTTTGACCCTTAACAGGAAGATACTTACAGGAATTAGTGCTTTACAAAAGGGAAGAATAATATTGCTTAGTAACTGTTATCTTAGAAGATATATGTCTTGTTGCTCATAATGTTCTTACACAGATTTCGTTTTCACTCTCCACATATGAGACAGCATGGGATGAGTTATAATTATGCCTTTTTAAATCTCTGAAGTGAATCCATTACCTAAAGGGAACCCCACTGTGAGAATGAAGTTGACATGGTATACAAATAAGTCAGCTTTTGACATAATATATGAACCTATTAGCCTTAAAACTGAGAGTATTATTTTATTACAATGATGGCTGTTGGAATAAAATAAGCAATCACCTGCATAATGTAGAAACAAACCCTGAAATTATTTTGCATGCAATGTTTATTTAGAAACACCTCTCTGTGTATAAAAATTAACTATGATATTCTGAACACATGATAGGACCCTGCACACTGAAACATTCTGAAGCTGTAACACCACTTGGATTAGTGTAAGTTTGTATTTTTGAACCATCGAGTTAGTGCAAGCAGGTGTTATTCAGATATACAACTGACTTTTTTAACTGGATGTCTTTAGATGCTAGAGTAAACTAAAAAAGAACAGTGTGTGTGAAGTGTAATATGTACAATTTCTTGTGGTAACACCAACAGAAAGAGCAGCAGAAATGGCAGAATTCTTTTTCCCAGTGAATAAAACACTAAGACATATTAGTTAGTCTGTAAACAATGATATTCCACTTTTAATATATGTATTAATTTACTTGTATTTCTGCAATAATACTAGATGAGATTCTACATAAACTATGGTGCAAAACCAGAGCTGTATTTAATTGATTTTTTGCTTTTATGCTAAGCCTGACTACTGAAACTATTTAATACTTTAAATTTGGAATCCAAGCTGTGTGGTGTGGTGGACACG
>NW_010138037.1:24501-42636 GCF_000699245.1 Pterocles gutturalis | reverse complement strand
CACGCCCCAAAGATGCATCTTCCCGCATCCCTGGGGTCTGCCTGGGATACCCGTGAAGAGCCCTGCTGCTGTTTAAAGCACCTTTTTAAGTCGTTCTGCAGAGCTCTGACGGCTTCTTGGGCAAAGGGGTGGCTGGGAGGACGCCTCTGCCCCATGCAAAGAGGTCTCAGGGGCATGCAAGGGACCATATGGAGGTCCTGTGGGATGGGGCCAGGAGCTGACTGGTGTTCTGGTTTGGATGTACCAGCCTGTGACTGTAAATGTGGAAACTGGGAGGGAAAAATGCTTGAGGACCAGGAAACTCAGAGCTGAGGTTTTGCCTAGAAGCTTAACTCTGACCTGGTGAGTCCCTGCCCAAATCTGGGCTGGTGTCTTTTCTCTCCTGCTGAGAAAGGTGCGGTTGGCTTTTAACTCTGCTATGCAGCGTCACCAAGGTTTCTTACTTTGGTACAAAACATGGAATTTTAGTTACTGAATGGTGCAAAACACACCTTTTTTTCCTGTTTTTCTTTTTTTCTATTTTTATTTTTTTTTCAGCTTTAACACACAAGATGTTTCTAAGCTCCATGCTGGAACAAGGTGGCCTGGAGTCCTCCTGGGGACCAGGATGGTTGAATTTTCTTTGTGATACTGCAGAAATAAGGAACAACAAGAGGGAGCCTCCATCCTCCAAATTCTGCTCCAAATGTGGGAGAAGACACAGCTCAGCCACCCTGTCCTTTCCCTAGCCCTCCCAGCCACTGCCCAGCCCTGTCGTGGGATCCAGCTATGAATAGACTTAACTCACTTTAAGCTCAAGAGAGATGATTTATGACCACCTGGGGCCATGCCTGCTTTTACTCAAGCCCTACTCACTGTGCCAATGTGGTTTGTGCGGATACGAGGGCAGGTATTAGCTGTGCCCGGGGTTTGCTTCGCATCCTATGCGCCTGGAAAGGGTCCAGCCTCTTCTTGTGCCCAGCAAGTCCCATGGGTGTGTGGGAAAGTACCAAGGGAGGTTCTGCCAGGGACACGGGGATGGACATGCTCCTCTGCCTGCATCCTTGGGTTTGGAGGTGGGTTTTGAAGAGCATAAGGAGCTTTTGGATGGCTGTTGTGGATTGCAGGCTGATCCCTTGGTGTTTAATACCTGGGACATTGGCCAAGGGTGTGGTAGCACCTGAGCAGCTCTGAGGGACAGGCAATGAACCCATCCCCTTGCTGAACTCTGTTAGCCCTTCTTTTTAGTAATCCCTGGTCCTTTTGAGCAGCAGGAGGCTCGTATCCATGTGGGAGGATGGTATGTGGGTGTGAGGGTGGGAAGCTGCTGGTTGTAGGCGACCAGGGTGAAGGAGAAATATTCTAGCCTCATCTTGCTACCATGGCAAGATGTTTGTTGATCCTTGAAGATGCTCCTGCAGGTCAAAAGGAGACTCTGAAGTTTAATGTTGGTGAGTGGAAATCCCTGGGGGGAGCCGAAGGGATGAGGAGGTGCTGCAGGACCCTTGGGGAGCCTGGGCTGGATACTGCCTGCAAAGCAACCTCCGCTTTCAAGCACATTGCCTTGATACCAGAGAAACTGAGATGTGGATTCTGGTGGGGAACCATGATCTTCGTAACTACAGGATGATTTGCAGCTCATCCAGGCTTGAACAGACCTTATTCTTTTAATGTGCACAAAGCAGAGCTCCGTAAAGACACCTGGTCCACACCAGAGCTCTTGTGCTATATCCAGCAACAAGCATCACAGCCCGCAGGTGCTCAGCCATGTCTACTGCTCAGGACATCCTCAAGGAGAGTATTAGAATGTTTGTGAGGTTGAGATGTTTGTAAAGCTCCTCCCTGAAGAATGGTTCTTGCAAGCTGTTTGAGTGATGGAGGCAGGGGAGTGGGATGCTCCTTTCTCCATCTAGGGTTTGGTGACACACTTTGTCCCAGGGGATGATCCCAGGAGCAGTATGATCTGGATGGGCGACCCTGCTCCACAATAAAAAGGCTTTTTCCAGTAGCCTGCTTCAGGCTCTTGAGGATGTGATGCAGAATCGTGGAATCTTAGAATGGTTAGGGTTGGAAGGGACATTAAAGCTCATCTCGTTCCAACCCCTGCCATGGGCAGGGACACCTCCCACTAGCCCAGGTTGCTCAAAGCCTCATCCAGCCTGGCCTTGAACCCCTCCAGGGATGGGGCATCCACAGCTTCTCTGGGCAAGCAGGGCGGTGTCCCTGGGCTGGAGGTGTCACACAGCCAAGAAGGGCACAGCTCCTCCATGCTACAAAGACCTCAAGCACAGGCAGGTGATGGAGCTGGGGACTGGAACCTGAGATGGGAGCAAGACCCAAGGGCCAGCGCGTTAGAGTGGTGTGTCACAGCTGCAAGACTGGAGACTCCCATGGGCAGGGACAAGCTTTTTGCTTTTCAAATGTTCCCAATGTGCAATCTGCAGGTTTGTTCTTTGAGGGAAAGCCACCCAAAATCACATCTTACTGATGCTTTGTCCACAATTTATACATATATGTATACACATATATAATAATAGAATCATAGAATGGTTAGGGTTGGAAATATATATATAAGCAATCTCCAGAGCTTTTTCTGAGTCAGGTGAGGCTCAGAAAACCAAGTTCCCTGCATTGTGGTGACTCTGAGGCATAGGATGCAAAGGTTTTACAGTCAGAGGAGGTTACCCTTCCCCTCTATGCCTTTTCCCAGTGAACGTGAGCGCAACCTTGCGTAAAACCTTCCTGCAGATTGCCTTGCCTCAGTCTCAAAGTCCACAGAGAAAACTGGAATAACTGGTAAACTCAGAAAACTGAGTAACTGGAATGGAGTTTAGTGAATCGAGCAAATCAATAAGGCTCTACAGAGCCACCTTGCGCCCATCCAAAGCATTCTGGAAGAATATGGCAGCTTAAAGGTAGGGAGTCTGAATAAAATATACACAATTTATTTATAGGAGGTTTACAGCTGTACAACGTTTGCTTTCTGTTTGGACCACTCTGATCTTGTGCAGCATGACACGTCAGTGCCTTTGGAGATGAAGACAAGTCGTAGCCTGTTTTAACGTGCAGACGTCAAAAAGAAATGGATCCCACAGCGTGGAATGGCAGGCTACTTCCAACCATTGAAATGATTAACAAAAGAAATGGAAAATAAATCAGAGACATGGCCTACGCCATCTGGGAGGGACTGGAAAGTGCTTATCAGACTTGCCCTCCCCTCAAAAACCCTGAATATTTCTGTTTACTTCATTCAAAGAGACAAGGCATCAACATTAGCAATGGCATTCAATAACTGCCCTCCCCCATCTGCTCTACAAAAAACCAAAAAAAAACCCAACAAAAATAATTTTTTTTCCATTGTAAATGTAGGGCAAAGAAGGCTTCTGCTTTAACTTTTCAAAAGTTTTTTTTTTTTTAAAAAAAAAGGACAAATATAACTAAACTTAAGACATTTTGGTCCTGATAGAATATGATGATTATTTTTTTTAAGAAGCTATTAAAAAGCTGCCTTTCCTCTCATTATGGCTTGATTCTCCCAAGTAGGAAGGAAGGAGGCTGCCCATGGTTACCAGGGCATTGCTACTCCTCGGCAAGCTTCAGCGCCGTTCCTTGGGGATCCCGGTGCAGTTTGGCACGTGTCAGGGCACTCCTGGCCAAATGGCTCTTGTTTGCCAAAGCTATCAGTAGCCTGATTTCCTGAGAAAATGAGGCTAATGCAGGCAGGCTGGCTCCCCCATCTGATGATGATGGTGCAAAGCTCCTGTGATGTTTCCCCTTAACTAAATTGTTTCTCCCTGCCAGGTCAGGTATCTTTAGGCATCACAGTCCATCTCATGTACCGCTATGAACGTGAGCCCATGAGATCTTCTCCTAAGACCTAAATCATGCATTCTGACCCCGCAATGATGCTTCCGTATATTTTCAATGATGAGTCCCATGAACAAAATCAGAATAAAATAAAAATATCTCTGAATCGGGCTGCCCAAATTCAAGGATTTGCTTAGACCTGGGGGGTCAAAATGTCACTTTATCATAGTAGGAATATTTGAGCCAATTCTGCAAGATGCTGAACTAGCCAGGTCCCACTGATGGCACCAGGAGGTGGAGGATGCTCAGCACAAGCCAGGAATAACTGAGACCTGGAAAGAGCATACTGGGGGCAACCGCTTGCCTCTAAGCCCTGGAAAACAAGACATAAGAAAATAGGCAATTCGGTCAAAAAACCAACTCATAACCACAGGAGGTAAACTCTGAAGATGAGGAAAGGGGAACATCAGCCTGCAAAAATTGATGATGTTGTACTCTATGCTTCTGGATGCACTGAGAATTGAGCTGGCAGTTAATGTGACTTTGGGGAACATCTTATCATGCTACAGACTTAGCATATCTTTAGGGAATTTAAAAAAAAAATACAGACTTGCAGCATAAACATGGGCATTTAGTAGGACAAACAGAAACCCTGCTTGCTATGGCAAAAGAAGTCTTTCCTTTTCACTCATCCTTGCAGGCAGAGGACTCTGCTCAGGCCAAACTTCACCAAGATTACATCATATGTATTAATTTCCACTTGCTCCTGCACGCAGGTGACTGCAAAAGACTTACTTGTTAGAAAATCTGGCAGAAAAAAATCCCTTAACTTGCACCATTTTTAAAGGCACAGGAATAAAAAAAAACACAACAGGAGAAAAAAAATGTTTTCAAACCTGTCCTGATCAGCTGCTGAAAGGGCAGACAAGGGATTGTTGTTTGGCTTATCCAGGATGGTTTATAGGAAGCTGGATTCTGCCACCCAGTGGAATAAGGAAAATAAACCCAGTCCTCATGGCAAACAGGAGCAGAGCACGGCTCTAGGCATGGCCCTGAGGATGCGTTTGGGTTGTGCTTGTGAGACTGGCTCTAGCACGGTGCAACTCATCCTCTGGACCAACAGACTGGAAATGAAAGGTGAGAGATGGACACTGGTATGAATTAAACATTCCCAGCATTTTCAGGCTGCACTGGGAGCAGCGCTCCTCTCCTCCAGTACAAGCTAAAATCCCACTATTTTTAAAAATAATTTGGGAAAGCGAGGCACCGAGAAATGATGTCTATGGGGCAGTAACAATGGAGCCTATAAGCAAAGCTCCTCATCCCTTGGACCTGATGCTTTGGCCTTCAGAGGAACCAATCTCCTCTTATCTAAACACTGAATGGCCCCAGCAGACAACCCACCCCAGGGTGGGGTGAGCTCTTGGGATGGAAGCTGCATGAAGACATGGGGACAGCAGGCACCGTGGCAGTTCGAGAGGCACACGCAGGAGCTGAGTCCAGACTGATTCAAAAACTTGACCCCCAGAGAACAGTTGTCCCACCATGGTTGTTGGCATCCTTGCATCCTTCAGAGTTGCATGGGGTTGAACAAGACTCAGGAGGAGACAGCTTGTCCCTAAGATGATGGAGCCTTTAGTCTTGTTGCCCCTGGGATTTGGGATTGCCTCCGTGCATTTTCCTTCCAGTTGCAGTATGCAAACCCATACCGAGAAAAACACCCAAAAGGTCTCCCCAAAAGGGAAGCTGTGGATGCCCCATCCCTGGAGGTGTCTCAAATCTATTTTTTCCACTTCTCCTTTGCCGAGATGCCTCCACAGAGAAGCAATCAAATGGGAATTTCACAGGAGACGACTCCACGCACACTACTCTAGAAACAAGCAGACACATCGAAGACGCATTGAAGCAGCCGGTGGGACCGCGGTGGCCACACGTGTGCATGGTGGCACGTGTGTGCCAGCCTGTGTAAACAAACAGCACCAGGGCATCTGGCTGTCGGGACACACGGCGTGCTCTCAGCGATCCCACGGGGCAGCCGGTGGTGATGGGGGCTGCAGAGGATGCCAGCAGAAGGATCGTTGCGGTTCCCCGAAAAGGCACCATTTTTTTTAACATCAAAAACACGAGACTGGCTCCTTGGAGTGGAATGCATGCGTAGTTCCTATATGTTTTGCAGACAGTAGGTAGGCTCTGCGTGTGTGTATATATATATATGTATGGATCTGTGCATGTTTATATACACATCCGTGGCACCAGAAGAAGACCCCTTGAGTCCTTAGACGTTGGTGAGGACGTTACTGCTGAGCAGCCTCACGGCGATGGTTCCAGGGAGATCGTTTGACCTCCTGTTGCCCTTGTCCTGGAGATGCAGAGTGTGCACCAACTGCCGGTCACTGGGATCTGCCGTGAGCACCACTTGGCCCAAGAACTCGTCACTTATTAAGTTGTGGTTCCAGATCTGGGGAAACAAAACATATACGAGGGAAACTCTTTGAGGGATGCAGACAAACTTCACACACCGGAGAGGAGAAGGGGTTTTTGGGGACCTGCTTGGAGCTGGAGGTGTGGAGGTGGTCGATGTGTGCATGGGGTTTGCTCTGTAAGTGAGAGGGGCAAGGGACATGCATTTACCAGTGTAAAGCCCTGGTATGAAAGGTGATTGTTTGAAGGCCTTGTGATGGTCTCAAACATTTCAGTTGCGAAAGACTGTAATTATATTCCATGCTGATAAGAAGTGAGGTATGCAAAAAGTAGCAAATCTTGTCATTTTCCCTTGCTACCCTACAACGAAGTAGAAAATCTTGCTTCTTTCCCTTGCCCCCCCTCAATACTGGGGCACCAGCAAGGAAAGTTTAGCCAAAATTCCTGTGCTAATTAAGAAGACACCCCTCTCCGCTTTCTATGCTCATTAAGGAGACACCTCTGTTGCTTCCTATGCTAATTGAAGAAAGTTAGGTGGAGAATCGAGAACTTTAGTCTATAAAAGGTGAATAAACAAAGGGAGGGGTACGGACCCATCACCTGAGAACTCCTGAGACCTTGACCATCATCGTTGGACCTTGGGTGGTGAAAATTCTTTCTGGTAACTTTTCCTTCTCTCTCCTTTTCCTTTCTCTTTTCTCTTCAAGCATCTCTTTATCTCTCCCTGTCTCTATTTTCTTGGCACATAATGGTAATACTATAACGTGCTGCTTTTCCTCTTTTCAGTATCAATAAGCAATTACAAGTTTTTCTTTTTAGAGATAATAAGTGATCATTACACCATTAATGGCTATAGTATTGTAAGTTTTAGTATTGTCAGTAGGTGGTAGTATTATTGTTATGAGTTGTCTTTACCAAGTCGTTTCTTTTTCGTAATTCCACTACATTTTACATCCAACGTTTCCCTTTTTCCCTGAATAATTATATGCACTAAAGTTATAAGCCAGTATTCAATTGTTGGGTGTCATTTCACCATAATTTGCCCCAAGGGGATCCACAGAACCTCTGTGAACCCCACTCATTCGAGCCCCACCACACCCCCCAGGTTGGTTTATGAGCTGGTATATGGTCACAGCAACCAGATGTCACCACCCAGCTGCAGTGGTGAGAGGGTGACTGATGATGCTCAGTCTTGGGGAACAGACCTGCTGTGGATAGCATGAGGAGAGGACAGGTTTGGGGGGTTCAAGTGAGAGAGGGTCTCCATCCCTTGGCTCACTGCTCATCTGCTGGGTACCTGAACAATGATGGGTTGTCCTGGTTTCTTGCGGTAGAAGAGCCCTTTCACGTCAAATTCTGGAGACAACGTGTTCTTCTTCACTGGAGAGCGAACTTTTTGCCCTTCACATTTTATGATCACATAAGGGTCAGCTCCTGGGGAGACAAAAGGGAATTTTTGCTTTGTTGTAGCTCCTGTAATCCCTCAGAGCCCTTTTCCAGGGGTGTCACACAGCGCTTTTGCTCCGTACCCCACCAGAGGAGACAGATATCTGCCAAAGAGCTCGTCATACCCCAGATGCTGCCCATAAAGCTCAGCTGTTGAGCTCAGGCTTACTTCTGTTGGGTGATATTGTCCCTGGGCAGCAGGTGGTGATGGACTGCTATGAAATGGCCACCTGTTCCTTGACCCCATATTCTACATAAACATTCCTTCATCACTCCAAATCCTCCTGACCTTTGGGATATATCTTTCATGGAAGACACCACCCTGCTTGACTCTCCTTTCAGGATTTGCTCTGATGAAAGCAAGCAGAAATAAGGCCATGGAGAACAGAAACAGGCTCACAGAGGTTGTTTCACACAAGGAAACACCAAGAAGGCAAGGGCATCAAGCTGCAAAACCCACTTGCTTCCACTGCAGCTCATAGACACCCAAGCCAGGCTAACCTTGGTTTTACGTTAAGGTGATAATTAGCAAGTCCAGAGGACGCTATGAAGATGGTCCGAGGACTGGAGCACCTCCTGCATGAGGACAGGCTGAGAGAGTTGGGGGTGTGCAGCCTGGAGAAGAGAAGGCTCCGGGGAGACCTTCCAGCACCTCCCAGTGCTGAAAGGGGGCTACAGGAGAGCTGGGGGGGGGTCTGGATCAGGGGGTGCAGGGACAGGATGAGGGGGAATGGGTTGAAGCTGGAGGAGGGGAGATTTAGGTTAGATATTGGAAGAAATTTTTCACTGTGCGGGGGGTGAGGCAGTGGCCCAGGTTGCCCAGAGAAGCTGTGGACGCCCCATCCCTGGAGGGGTTCAAGGCCAGGCTGTTTAAAGAGGTGAAGGTGGTTCTTTGAGTATTTGCTGTGGGCAAGAATTCTGGGAGAAGATCAAAATGTCAAAAAGGACCAATGGCGGTAGTGAGACACATGGAGAAGAGAAAGATTGGGCATTGAGGGGCAATGAGTGGGAAGTGGAGGAGTAAGTGGGAAAGGAAAGTTACTGCGATATCCCAGTTGGAACAAGACAGTCATGGGGGACAAGCAGGCCACAAAGATGGAGAGTAAAGTTACCAAGTTCACAGACTACCAGCCCACAGCTGGATGGTACCTGAGCTTCCAGGAGAGGGAAAGAATCCCTCATTAGTGAACATTTTCCCCTTATGAAACAAGTGCTCGTATGGGGAATTTCAGCAGAGAACGAGCTATTGCTATGGAAAATTAACTGCCAGAATGCATTTTCTCACCCTGAGCTTTAGTGGTTAGGATGGAAACACAGACCAGGTGGATGAGTTTTCTTGTCCAAGGAAAATGTGGAAATGAGAAGGAACAAACCACCACCTTCTGAGGGCCAGGGATTTAAGAACCACATCTTTGCTTGCCAGACCACCTCCTTGCTAGCTTTCTGTTTGCAAGGACCTTGCTCCCCTGGTGAGACACAGCTGCTGGATCTCACAGCTGTTTTTCCAAGCTAGCCTTGTCTTTTGGGATGTCCCATTAAATCCTCATATTCCATCAGCCGGAGCCAAATTCCCATCACTGTTTCCAAAGTCGTGTGAAAGGTTTGGGCTGGGAGATGTGAGAGATACCATTGCACTGGAAAGCACCAAACATGCAGGCTGTTGGTGGTGGGAGCTGAACAGCTGAAAATCAACTGGAAAAAGCCTCTTGCTGAAAAAAAGTTTTATGGCTCCAGAACCCACATGCACCCTTGTCTGAAGGAAAGATAAATCTCCTTGTTTCTGCGGACAGTTCAGAGACTCATGTCTACAGATTTCTTTGCATTGCTACAGACACGCTCAGCTATTTTGAGTAACCCAAGTAAAAGCAACCTACCTAGGATAAAACTCCCTCCCCAAACACCAAACAGGACAGGAGGACTCCTTTTTTGGCATGTGATAAATAAGCAAATTGGGCTAGTCCTTGCCCTAAGGAAGGATCCTGCTCATCACTTCAGGGTTCTCATGATATGGAGCCCTGATATTAACAATTAGTGAAAAAAAAATTGAAGTACATTTTTAATTTAGATTTTTTAAATTTTAATTCTTCAATTTTTATTTTATTTTTATTTTAAATTTTCTATTTTAAATTTTTATTTTAAATTAGTTTTATACGTGCCTGGCTAAAACTTGCCACATTCAACACATTGCCTTGGCTCAGGAGATGGGGGAGAAAGGCTAGGATCTGTTCCATTCCTGTGGTGGAAGGGCATTTGCTTCTTAATCACAACCTCTAGGCCTTTCATCCCTACTTCAATGACCTTCCAGTACTAGTTATCACTACCCCTGGGTTTCTTGGTCCAGATGCCCCAGGAGGACTGAACATGGGGCTCTTGCCATGAGGTTCTGTGTGGCTGCAGGACATGATGAGGCATGGTCCTGCTGTTGTCTTTCACGCAAGAGAAGTGTTGGATGTCAAAATTGCATCAGAGCATGGTAGGACCATGAAAATGAACCTTTAAAGATCCAAGGATGGATACACACATCGCACTGTGCTGGTGGTGGCTGAGGTCGTCTGAGAGGGCTCGTAGGAGCCAAGTGCAGAGCATGACTTACAGGAAATAGAGGGAGAGGCCCTCGAGCCACACCATCCCAAAATGAGCTTAGTTTGACCTCCCTTCTAGTGACAGACATTTATCCAGCCTCCAGTGATGAAGACTACCCCAACACATCAGCCTGCTCCATTGCTTCTCTGTCCTCCTTCTAAAAAGTCTTTAAATATGATTCCTGACACTTACAGCTGCTCATACTCAGGAGGAAAGCCTGGATTGTTATAGGACCACTGCTAAGGGCTTTGGGGAAGTTTTGGGAGGATCTCCCAAGGATCTTAGACAACAGCTTAAATATAACATCTCCCAGATTATGTCCACAGCAAGAAGTGAGTTAGATTCTCCATGGACTTTCTCCTCCTCTGGTGTCTGAATCAGGCATGTTCACTGAAAAAGAGATCTGAGGACATAACAAATCCCAGCACATTCCCATCTCATGAAACCACCTTCCCCTTTTCCCACTGAAAAAACCACCTTCTAACTCCTCCAGGACTAGACAAGAGGCAGGGAGAGGTCGGTACCTCCTTGGGAGTCCTGATTCTTGAGCCCAGCTGCAGCGAGGACATGGATCTGGGACACGACTTGCGGGTAACCACACATCCCACTCCAGCAGGTGTGTGGTGGCTCATCCAGCGTCAGCTCTCTGCAGGGAAAAAACATGTGGCCTTTGAGAGGAGCCTGACCTTACCCCATGGGCAGTCCAGAGAGTTTGCCCTAGCAGGATGGAAGGACTATGCACTGTCCACTCTGATGTCCTCATCCCAGGTTTGGGATGCTCTCCCATGTCATGCTTAGAAGCAGAGTGGGAGCTTCTCTGTATGTCTGTGCTAAGACCTGTAAAGATGCATTGTCTCTTGGGCATACTTGAAAGAAAGCCAAACACCAGCTCCAGGCAAGGTTATGACCAATTACACTCAGGAAAACTATGTGTCAAAAGCACAGGTCTTTCTCCAAATAGCCAGCTCCTCCCCATCACTGCTCTTGCTCCTTACCGGCAATCTGAAGGCACATCTGTGAAAACCCTGAGAAGGAACTCGCCTACGTGACCGGGGTCAAAAGTGGTGGGGATGATGACGTAGCGTCCTTCCTTCAGGTCCGTCCTCAGGAAGACGCTGCGGGAGTTAATGTAGATGGAGCTGGCCACTTTCTGCTGCAGGGTGTGCATTCGGTAGTTCCTGTTCAGCTCCACCTGGGCAGAGACCACAGCGGGACAGTCAGCAGGACAGCACTGAGGGACAATGTCACAACATCCACCTTGGGGGACCTGCAAGGGCTGACCCCACAGCGCTGAGAGAGCTGGAGTTAAGAGACCAGCAAAATGGTCCCAACTGGGCTGGATGGAAAACAGGTGTGGACATGGCTCTCCCAGCTCTGTTGGCTTGGGGTCTTGTTGTCTCTTGCATCCCAGCTTGACACAGTGGGCCCACTAAGCAACACGTAAGCATAAGCCCAATGGATTTAAGCATTTGGATATCAGACTAACCATTGCTTTGGGCAAGGAGAACTTGTCACTGTTCACCTCTGAAATCTCTCAGGCTGTGCTGAAGGCACCCCAGGGGCACACAGATTAATGCTTAAATGAACAACACCAGTGGTCATGCAGGACTGATGTACTGCTCCACCACTAACAAATTTGTGGTGGGGTTCAGGCCAACATGCAGGATCCATGATCTACCTTATGGATATCAAAGCCTATGGCCAGGTTCTCTCCTTTGCCCTCTTTGCGACTGGTCCTTTTTGGCTTCTGCTGGATGGAGATCAGCACTTCATCTTCTGCCTTCTTCACATCAAACACGTACTAGAAGCAAAGGGAATAAGGTGAGGGAGGACTTCTAAGACAGGATTACAGAGCATGGGTGGGTGTGGACACACAGAAGAGTTAGCCTCTGCTTCTCCTCATCCGCATCACCGCAGGGACAACCTGGCTTCAGCACCAACATTGAGTCTCCACACCCACTCCTCCTGGGACCTTGGTATAATCTTGCCAAGCCAGAGACATTTTTGGCTCATCTTAGAAAAGACTGATAAATCCAGTCTTTGAATTTCCCAGCAGAATCCAAGGAATCTAGACGCAGTCTCATACCAGAACGCTTCACCCCTTGTAGTCTGCCACAAGTCCTCCATGGCACGGAAGGAGGAACTGACATTCACAGAGACCTACGATGAAGGCCAACACAGAGCTGGGAGCAGAAAACAACTGTCCCACATCCTTTACGACAACTCCCCCAAGGGACTAGACCATCCTTCATCTGCTTGTTACATGAAGGACTCACAACAACTTGTCTCACGCTACTGAGAATCCCAGTTCAGAGCAGGACTGGACAGAAGAGCTTTTTCCACAAGATGAACTTCAGAGAAGGGCCTTTTCTAGGCCAAGCTAGAAGGAAATGGCCCTGTAGACTACACCTGTCCTGGTAAATTAAACAGTGCCCAGGTTTGGTCAAAGGAACTGGAACTTTATCATTCAGACATCTAAATTGTGGGAAACAGTTCCTAGCCCTCTTTGCCAACAGCTAACCCTGCTACCCTGTGGCACAGGTTGCTGTTTGCTTGTGCCAAGATGCTTGTGCTAAGACCAGGCACTCGGATGCAGTTTCCCTGATAATCATAGAATCACAGAATCATTAAGGTTGGAAAAGACCTCAAGGATCATCAAGTCCAACCCAACCCCACCCAACCCACTAACCCATGTCCCCAAGCACCACATCTACACGTTTCTTGAACACCTCCAGGGATGGTGACTCCACCACTTCCCTGGGCAGCCTGTTCCAATGCCTGATAAGAGGGATAAGGTTAGCAGAGTTGGCCTGGATGCCAGTTGTGCTATGCCAGGGGTCTCAGCCAGAGAATGGTCATGTGCACATTTAACCTACTAGAGGCTTGGTAGCCGTTTTGGCCTTCTAGGTTTCTGTGTCAGATTTAAACACTTGGAAGCACATGTGAAGGCTCCACAAGGTCCTCTGCTTCATGACTCACTTGGGGGTTCTGCAAAAAGGTGTCCTTGTGGTTGATACAGCCTCCACTGCGGTTCTTCAAGGGGTCATTACTTTTGGTCCACGCCCCACGTAGCACTGCCTCCTCCCAGGTCTTGTGGATGCTCAGGTAGGACGTGTTGATGAGACGGCACTTGATGATGTCTGTGAAGTATTTGCAGAAATCTTCAAAGGTCATCCTAAATTAGGAAAGGACAAAGCTGGGTTATGCTGCTTCATTCCCTGGAGCAGTACACTGCAGGGATTTTCTTGATGACTTGTTAGAGACTGTGTGTGGGTAGCCTCTGATGGCTGATGGCTGGCAACTTGTACCAGTGTCTCACCACCCTCACCATAAAAAATTTCTTCCTTAGATCTAGTCTAAATCTACACTCTTTTAGTTTAAAACCATTACCCCTTGTTCTATCACTACACGCCCTACTAAAAAGTCTGTCCCCATCTTTCTTATAAGCCCTCTTTAAGTACATTCATAACCGGTTTCTGGTGAAATGGTTTGGACCCAGTGTGATACAGAGCAGCTTGCAATCCTAGGGTCATGGCCAGCCAAAGCTAATACCTGTAGGCTCAAGGAGGAGGCTTCATGAAAGATCCTAGGGCTTAGAAGGCCATTTGCTCTGGATATCTGGTTGCACAGAAATTACTTGCATGCTTCATGGGGTGGGAGGACTCTGTGGGCACAGCCCACGGTGAAAATCCCAGGAGAAACTCACCAGAACTCTCCATCATCTTCCACCGTCATCCCCATCTTCTCTCTTTCACTTTTACTCACTTTCTGCCATTCCTCAGAGCTGTGGGAAGAGTACAGGATCATTACTGCGAAGACAAGGGGACACACAGGAATTCAAGAGGCTACTTGGCTTCGGCAAGATCTGTCAAGGACACAAGGTCTTTATAAAGTTCCAGCCATGCAACCAGTCCCCCCACTGCTCTGGTTAGCCCATCTTCCAAATGTGGGGGGAATGCAGCATGGCTTGGAGCTTCATCTTCCTTCCTGACCAGTGGAGATGAATCCAGCCTGGCAAGATTTTGTTCGGCCAGTACAATCGGAACCCTATCAGTGAAGATAACAAAATGGACTGGCCAAAGGCTCTGGTTACACTAGCCCTTGGTTCTTCATCCTATCCACAGACACCGCAGCAGTCAGCGGTGGCAGAGGTTGATTTTGTTGGGTGCTATTTTTGCTGCAACAAGAGTGGGAGTGGAAAGGCGAGCTATAATTAGTGTGAACGTGCTGGTGATTTCACCACAACACCCATCAGAGCCTTAATGAGAAGGCCTGCCAAGAACAACCATCCTCCTGCTGATGTCCCAGGGACCCCAGGGGAAAGAATGAATCTACCCCAGTGAAATAGTAGGTTTAGGACCTGGGTTGAAGCAGCATCCTGCAACTGCCCATGCGATGTTATCCTATGGGTGTAGATGTGGTTAAATTGTGTCCTGTCTCAAGGTTTGCTCCAACCCAGCTTTTCCCACCAAAAAAAGGTGCTGCTGCTGCCCATCCTAACTTACGTGTCACTCCAAGGGCCGTTCCATTCCCGCTCGCCCCACGGGTTGCGCATGCGGATCATGTCCAGCTTCTCTGACTTGAAGAAGGACAGCAGGCCATGGCCCAGGCGAACCTTCCGCACGTCCGTCACTGCGTAAGCGTGGCCCTTCACCAGTCCACAGGCCAGGCGGGCCTCCATGTCAGCTGCTGACGTGGCCTGGGCAGGGGGACACAGACAGCCCTCATACCAGGAGGATGTGACCGCCTTTGCAGGGACTGGGAAAAAAGAGAGCTCAGATTTCCCGGCGGGTTGCTCTGAGCAGACAAGGAGAGCATCAACACTCAGGGCGAGAGCCAGTTGCCTTAGCAGATGTATCTGATGCCATTTTAGGTGCTAGATCCTCCCTGGTCTTCATGTGCTGTATGAGGTCTCTGGGGTCCCATCCTGTCAAACAATAAAGCTCAACCTACCGGTTATAATGGGAGGTCTGGCACTCAGTGTTTGGAGATACCTACATGCAGGCACCAAAACGCCCTTCTCCATAAGTGAATCCTCTCCTAACGTTTAAAGGGTGGTGGGATGAATCTGGGCTGTTGGACATAGTAATGAGAAATAAAGACAGCTGGCATCCAGGCTTGGCTCCCTTGGCCTTTCACAGGAAGAAGTAGGAACCCTTGGCCATAATTTATCTGACCTAATTTAAAAGTCTTGAGCAGTGTAAGATAACTGCATCCTAAAATGCCTTTTCCCATGACACCATGACTTACTTTGATGGAGCAGCTGATGAGACCTCCCCGGTTGTGCACTTTCAACACGCGCTCGAAGAGGAGGTTTCGCTTGGCTTCGTCAGCAATGTAGTCCCCTTCGGTCAGGTCGATAGGTTCAGAGACCCCACCAGTAAAGTCTACCAGGGCATCAGCTGTGTTGCCTCCATCCAGGGCCTCGTAACAGCCTGACAACCTGGAAGAAGATGACAGGATGGCACAACAACACTTGATATTTTAAGGGGCCTGGGACAGTTTTTGGGGGCAGCTTGGAGAACAGAGATTTGTAATAAAACTTTCAGTGGGTGAGGACAGCAAACGAGGGTGAAAAAATAAGACCTGTGCTGCTTGTAGCACTCTTGCTGTCACAGGACAAAGTAAAAGGAACTTGAAATCCCTAGGACAGGTGTTAGTTAAACAAAAGTGGAGGATATTTTGCTTTGAGTGTAAATTAAGGCTAGAGAAGGTTTTTCTTCTTAGAGTTTCTGTCTGCTTATGTCCTGCTCCTCTCCAGGAAAGCTGCTGTTTCTGCTGGTGCAAACCAACTGATGAATGAACAGAAAGGAAAAACAGGGTGCCCAGGTCCCACTTTGTTCTCCAACTGCCTGGGTACCTACTTGGCATAAGCTTTCTCCACCAAGGCGCACCAGAACTCGTTCTTGGAGTTGGAGTGGCAGTAGATGAGCTGGTTGTGGAGTGTGGGCAGGCGGTCATCTATCACCACATCCAGCCACTGACCAAAACGCCAGAACTGGAAGTGGAAGATCCCCACATAGCTCTCAGGTTTCTCAGGATTCCACTCCTGCTCCTTCCAGTCTGGGATGACCTGCAAGAGAGGAGGTATGTGCACCGAGGTTATCCCTTTTTTGCTGGGTTTGGCTCTCATCCTGGAACTAATGCAGACAATAGCAAAGACAAGGAAGAATATGAGGGGGGTGGACTTGCTTATGGCCTGTTGGGGCCGGATTTTGGACCTGGTTCCTCCAACGCAGACTAGATTAACATGTACTGGAATAGTTTAGACTTCATTGCACCTTGGAAGATGGAGTGAAAGATCCTTGTCCTTTTTCTTATAATTCTACCCTGGACATCTGCTGCCATCTGCTGCTGTAGATCTACTGCTGTAGATAGGCTACTGGAGTAGAAGAGTCTTTGGTCTGACCAGGGACAGTTATTTTTATAACCACATTTTTGTTCATTTTAGTGTCAGTAGGGTACCACTAAGAGAGGGCACCTTCTTTGAGTCTCTAACTTGATTCTGGTGTGACTCAACTGGCCCGAGAGCAAGTGTTGTATTCATCTACCTGGTGGCAATGAACAGCAACCAGACACTCTGCACACATCTATTCTGCTAAACAAAAGTGGAAAAAGCAAGATCCCCATCCCCAAAAGGTTCTTGCCCTTCCCTGTCAAGAGGTAACTGCCAAAAGTTCAAGGTCCTTCATAGCTGCAGGAACCATCTTTGCTTTGGATGGAAAATCCACCCAGCAACTGGGACAGAAATGGGCACAGCCATGCACAGACGCCACATCTAAGAGAATCGGCATTTGACCTGGAACCAGGACATAGAGGCAAGCAGCAAAGCACTGCCCCAAACAATGCACAGATTGTTTTTGCTGCAGGGTATGCACTGCTGACTCTGACCTACAGCCTGTTCTGACCAACTGGCTGACTCCCCTGGCTCTACACACACTTGCATGCCTGCTACTAACCCATCTCGTGGAGCTTTTGTTGAGGGTGAAGAACACACGCTTTTATTTAATGGCCAGGGTGGGCTGTGATGCCACGTACAGTTAATGTAGTTGAGAGTTGACAAGTATGGCTGATTCCGCTGCAGTAACATGACCGACTGTCCACACCTTCGCTTCTTCTGCTCCCAAAATGTTGTGACCTAATTAAGGAAAAGCTCCAATGTGCCCACAGGGAAAACTGTGTTCCAGTATGCCTAAATAATCACTGTCCTACAGAGACACTGAGTGTTGGGGTGGGATAGGACAGGACACAGCTACATTGCCTGGAAAGAGGATCTTCAGGAGGTCCTAGACCATGGTGAGACCTCCTGCACCATGCCTTGGCCCTTGTCCAGCTGCCTGAGCCTTCTGCTTTTTTTTTTTTTTTTGACTCCCATCACAAAGCTGTAACCCTTCACGAAGCTGTAACCCTGCAGAGAGCCCTCTCTCTGGAGACCCCCCCTGACTCCCTAGCTACAAGCAACCATCCAGCTCAGGGCTTTCATTGCTCCTACAGTGAAATATTAATGATACTATCAGCCCTTCGAGCTCACTGTCTCTTTTGAGTTGTTTGGATCAAAAGTAGAAAGATAGAGCCATGAAAAAGATGCTTTTGGAGGGTTTGGCGTTTTCTAGGAGCGCTAACATCAATGCCCCAGAATCCCTCTGGGACAATGCCAGGAAAGGTCAGACAGCCCTCCATCAGTCCTCATCGATTCCCTCCTGACTGGAGCTCATCCTAATAAATTGTCACAGAGGACCATTGTGCTAATCAACTTGCTATTAATGTGGGCTTAGAAATGATTATGGCATTGATTAGAGGCAGCTTGTCAGCCAGAGCTGGTAGCAACAGCTTCCAGCTGGCTGGTTCTGAGACTCGCTGGTGCTGTCAGTGGTGGCAGGAGATATCCGTCCCAGACCA
>NW_010138037.1:8315-24489 GCF_000699245.1 Pterocles gutturalis | reverse complement strand
CAGGAGAAGGGATTGGTTGTGTTTTAACACCATGCCAAGGGGAAACAAGAGGAGCCTGATCTCCAGAGCCCAATCTGTCCTCAACCTGCCAAAGAGCAAGGTGTGACCTCAAACATTGGGTTCCTCCTCCCATAGCATCCCACCCAGGACAAGGATCCTTCCAGCTTCTTCACCCCTGGCCAGGGTGTCTGTGACTCACCCGGCTATTGGGGAGAGGTGGTGGCTCTGGATGTGGTGCCTATCGGGATACCACAGTCCAAGGCATACAGAAAAACCCCTGTCTGTGACCTGAGGCTGCATATTATCTAAAGGATTAACCTGGGGCACATCTACAGATGCTGGTAGTAGCTGGAGCCCAGATTCCTGTGACTGAGGTCCATGGCTCCCACTCACTCCCAGGAAACCTCCCCAGACGTCTCCATCCATCCTCAGTGGATGCCAGAGAGCATGCCATGGACCACCCATCGCAGGATGCCACTGAGTCCTGGGCATGACTTGGTTGTGTGAGGCTGAGGCTGTGGAGACCAGATCTCCTCATTCACCCAACTGTGCTGCTCCCAAAATCTGGAGCTGTAACACCCTTTTGTGGGACAAATTTACAGTGGCAGGGCTCAGAGACAGGTAAATAGAGAGCCCAGAAACATCATGCTCCACATCTAATTTGTAACATTTCTCTAAGCCAGTTTAGGGCTTTTCTCATTTTTCTTAGGAGTGGCTAATTAAGAGAAAAGGCACCTCTGACCCTGGAGCAATGTTCCTGATTAGAAGGAGGAATGGGTAGACGTTGATTCTGCCAAGCCAGGGCTCTTCTGCTGGGAACTTGCCAGGGAAAGGGAGGGAGGGACCCAGCTGTGCCAATTTGCTGAACCATGGTACAAGTCAGCATGAAATTCCCCTGGGAGACAGGCCAGAGTGGTGTATCTGAAAGCCTTTATGGGATGCTGAAACTGTGTAAGGGAGAGTTTCAGCGACTGGTATAAAGAGGCTCATCTTCCCTGCAGCAGAGAGAGATCACAGAGTCCCACTCACCTCCCACCCCCAGCACTGATGGAAAGGAGGATCCCTCTGAGCATCCACCTGAGGATCATGAGGAGCCACCTGAGGATTGCTTCCCCTCTTCTGCCCAGCTTTAAACCCCTCCCCAAACTGGTAAATGCTCCATTAAGCTTTTCACATCAGGAGAAAAGAAGTTCATTTTATTTTTTACAGGAGATAAAAAAGTTGCTCAAAAATACCAAGAGTGACTTGAAAATTACTGAGTACTGCCTTATTGTGTGCAGGATTGGGGCAGCTTCCAAAAAGAGTACGAAGAAGACACACACAGCCTCCATCCTTAAGGGGAACCCTGCTGACTATGCTTTTATTTATGGTGGTACATCAATACCCAGCGAGGTACCTGCAGCAGGAACTCTACTCCAGCAACGCAGCAATGGCATATTGAGACCTGGCATGCAAAAACCTCTTTGGAAGCTGACAGTGGCTCCTGTTATTTGGTCTAATGTGATTTGTAGTTAGGAGCTCTCCTCTGGGATGTACAAGGAGGGGGCTCCTATGGGAAAATCTGCCGGGACCCTAGAACTGGGTTTGGCCCATAGTGGGTCCATGCTATGGCCAAACAGGGATGGATCCACTTTTATCTCTCTTCATTGAGTGCAGAATTTCTTGGGGTCTTAAACAAATACCTCAACTTCTCTGACACTGCCCATGACATGGCTGTATAATTTGGTGGTTGCTGAGCTTTGGTTGTGGGCAAGACTCAAATCTCCCACCATCTCTCCAGCCAGTAGCTGATCTTCCTGCTTTCCTTCGCCTCTCTGCCTGACATAGTTTGTGCACGTCATTTTATACAGTATTGTTGGGCTGGGGAGGGCATGGAGTCTCCATTTCTGGAGTCTTTGAAGAAGAGGTTGGACTCTTTTTGGGATGGTCTGCACAAGGTGCAAAGTACCTTGTCCTGGCTTCCCCATCACTGCCCTCTGCTTACGCATCTCGGGAAAATCTCAATCCATACCTTGAGAGGCACTCACCCACATTTGAGTGGAATCTTAGCAAAGGACCAGTTGTAATAATACTTGGGTCTTTCAAAGAACATTTCTATCTGTGGGTCTCAAGAAGCTTCACCAAAGTACCCTCCACTTTTTGGTGGAGGAAAAGGGAATGTCCAAAGTTAGTACTTTATTTGCAGTGACGGGACAAGCCAGGCACAAAACACGCTCATGCTCCTAAACTTGCAAAGATACTGTCTCCCATCTCTGCTCCCACTGCCACCCAGACAACACTCCCTGCCCCAGCACTTGTAGAGGGCAGGAGATACTGCTTTTTGGGGACAGCAGCAGCAGGTTCCTGCTTTGTGCTTTGCAGAGTGCTCTGCAGCCTCATGGCTCTCTATAGATCATAGAATCATAGAATCACAGAATGGTTTGGGTTGCAAGGGACCTTAAAGCTCATCCAGTTCCACCCCCTGCCATGGGCAGGGACACCTCCCACTAGCCCAGGTTGCTCAAAGCTTCATCCAGCCTGGCCTTGAACACTTCCAGGGCTGGGGCATCCACAGCTTCTCTGGGCAAGATGTTTCAGAATAAATATATTCATGGGTGCTTTAAGGCCACTACAATGCACAGATCATTTTTGCTTCAGGGTACTCACTGCTGGCTCAGACCTACAGCCTGCTCGGAGCTGCTGGCTCGCTTGCCCAGCTCTACACACACTTGCATGCCTGCTCCAACCCATCTCAGGACCAACAATCTCCAGGCACCACAAGATGAGCAACGTGCTGGAGAACACCTCCCCACATTGACCCCCAGCAAGAAACCATGATGGCTGTCAGGAAAAGGGTGGTCCAACCTCCCTGCACCCGGTTGTCCGGTGGGTTTGCAATCTGCAGGATGAGGCATGTCCAAATGAACTTCAGCTTCACGGCAAGGTGATCCTCCATGGGACTGGTCTTCAGAGACACGGAGCAGCCACAGTCACGGCGGGAGTCACTGCAGCCTGCAAGCACTCGGCACCCTTGCAAAGAGAATGGCTAGGACGGAAACCTAAAGCCAAGGCTCTGTCCAGGTTGTCTCTCTTGTTTCTAGCATGGCAATTTCTTATTTTTCCATCAGGCTTTTGGTATCCAGGTGTCACAGTTGGAGGGCTTAGGGCAGCTTCATATTTTCAAACCGGCAAGACCCTGTTCCAGGCAGAGCTGGTGATTCCCTGCTGAATTCACAAGCATGCAGTCTTATACTGTAGGCAAATATGGCAGCAAACTCACGGCCCATGGTCCATCCTCCCCATCATTCAGAGGACAGCATGTATGGGGAGTATATCGCAGGGGTGAGGGCTCCAGAAGCACTGAGCTGTCCTCCACTTTTTCATTATGATGTCCCTCAACAAAGAACCACGTAAAAACAACTGAGAACTGAACTGATAGAAAGAAAAAAAAAAGACAAAAGCACAGCTGAAGGAAGAAGGGCTGAGCAAGAGGGGATCAGGCTTTAAAAACAATGGAGCCCTTCAGCTGAGCTGGTTCGAGGCCGTCCGTGAAAGCGAGGAGGAAATACATCACCTTGCGGATCTGGGCTAACTCCGCTACCCGCTCCCCAAATTCCTGGGCATCTGCCTCGTTGCACTCCACCTCCTTGGCCCCTGGCTTCTTCCAGAAAATGCCAACTGGCTCCAGGAGCTGCCGGTTCATAAGGTGGGTGAGATCAGGAGTCCAGTGCTGGGAGGTGCCGGTCACCGTGACCTTCCCAGGTCCCTCCAGCCGGATGTCCCAGCGGAGGAAGCGCAGGCTGTGCTGCCGGATGAAATCCACTCGGTAGACATACTCGTTGGGATGCAGCAGCTTCTCGCCATCCTGGGGCCTGATGTTTTTTTGCTGCAGGCTCTGGAATCGCAGCCGCATGCACTGGGTGAGCTGCTCATCACGGACGAAGGGCAGCTCGAGCATCCCTGCCGCGGCTGCCATCACTTCAGCTGCTCCTCTGCTACGTCCTCAGCAACGTTTGGCTCTCAGACAGGACATGCAAGAGAAAAAAATGCCACCAAACCCCTGGAGCCGGTGCCCCCTCTCCACGGTCCCAGTGGTGCTAGGCAACCCGGGCCAGTGACGCAAAACACCCTCCGGGGCTTCCTCTGGGTGCCCTCCCGCCTCGTTTGCAGATGAGGAACTGCTGGTGCTGCTGTGCACGATAATCTATAGGGAAGGGATGTCTGATGTCAGCCTCCCTGGCAACCTCCCTGACAACTGCTCCCAGCAAGCCGGAGGGTGGCTCGTTATCCCAAAACGAGGACATGCAGCCAGGGGTGCCACCCGACAGGTCTGGGTGTCAGTGGCTTTCTCTGAGTGTAGGGTCACAGGATAATTCAGGTTGGATGGAGACTCTGGAGGGGTATGGTCCAACCCACTGCTCAAAGCAGGACTTATTTCAAGGTTAAATCAGGCTGCTCAGGGCTTTGTCCAGTCCGTCTTTCAGTATTTCCATGGATGGAGATCCCACAGCCTCTCTGGGTCCCTGTTCCTGTGTCTGACCACACTCATGGTGAAGATTTTGTCCTGTGACTGTGCATCCCCAGCATGATTCTGGCTCCATCTTGCCTGCACCCCCCATTAGGTAGTGCAGACAGCAATAAGCTTCCTCTTCACCTTCCCTCCTCCTGGATGCTCAAATTCACTTCTCTCAGCCTCTCCTCATAGGTCCTGTGCTCCAGACCATCTTGGTGGCCTCCATTAGGATCACTTCAGTCTGACATTGTTCAAGGCCAGGCTGGATGGGGCTTTGAGCAACCTGGGCTAGTGGGAGGTGTCCCTGCCCATGGCAGGGGGGTTGGAATGAGATGATCTTTAAGGTCCCTTCCAACCCAAACCATTCTATGATTCCACGACATCCAGATCAACCATGTTGTGCTGGTGGGTTGTCCACACAGTGAATGGGACAAAGGGGGATAGTGGTGAACGTGTTTCTCTTTGCAGGGTACCAGGTGGCTCCATGATCCTGAAGAGAGGTGCTGTGCCAAGCCATGTCCCTTCTGCCAAGTGGCTAAAGCACAGCCACAGTTTTGGTGCAGGATGGAAACGGCCTGAGTCCTGCAAGTGTGCTGTGGTATCTTTGATGTAGTCACCAGTTTGGACACTTGGAGAGATCAGGGGTTTCAGCACAAAGCTCTAGATATTGTGTGGACTCAAGTTGTTTCGGTTCTCTCCATCCTCTGCCTGTGACTCAGGTTGGCTTCTGCCACATGCCATGTTCACAGGGCACTTTGGAAGCTCCAACCGTGTTAAATGAACTCCAGGAAACAGCTTTTTCCAAAATATTTTTACAAAAGGCTGTGCCATCACCTGGATTGTGTCATACTGGACTCACAACCACCCAGAATGATCCCTGGAGGCTATCGCTTTGACTTCCAAAAAAGACCATCAGAAGCTGGCCTTGGCCAGACAAACCACAGACACCAGGGGCCCAAGGTGCGACATTTTCCTGGGAATTGTCCTGCAATCATCAGTCTGCTGTTACTCCTGAAGACCCTGAGCACAGAGTCAAAAAAAGCTAAGAGCTACACAGACCCATTTGAAGGGAAAATAAAGAGGTCTGAGGAAACCAGACCCTTCTGGCTGTTCTCTGAGCTCTTGCCTCACTTGTTTACTAGCTTTCAAAGACCTTTAGCAACAAGGCTGTTGATCCAGCCCTTGGGTTTTAAAAGTTAAAAATACCTTCAGGTAACCCTGGAGACCTTTTTGACCTGAGCTACATGTGACAATGTCACATGGACCTTGCTGGGACTGCCTTGTTTGTTTTTTTTGGATGAGGCTTTGAGCAACCCGGTCTAGTGGGAGGTGTCCCTGCCCATGGCAGGGGGTTGGAACTCGATGATCTTTAAGGTCCCTTGCAACCCAAACCATTCTGTGATTCTATGATTCTATACCCCCATACGTGGTGGCAGTAGAAGGAGCAATGACTTTTCACCTGATGATGAACAGACTGCGGCGGGGTCCAGCGCCCAGGCACCGTGTGATGTTCCTTCTCTGCCCTCCTGAGATACAAGATCAGCTTTCAGGGTCTTCTCCGAGAGCAATAACTAACACTGAGTTGGAGAAAACCTATGCAAAATGGACTTTGGGAGGTCAGCGCCCGCAGAGCTATCTGCTCATGGTATCCCATCCAAGACTTCTCTGCACTCTGGAAGCAACTGAGGGGGAAGGAGACCTGGCTAAGTGGTGGAGATGGAGGGTTGTCTGAACCACTTGGCTTCACAGTCTGGCCCTTGTCCCTCGTTTGCTGAGCAATAACGATGGAACCTGTGGGAGCACAGGTACAGAGCCACCAACTCTTTAGGACAAAGCACTGCTGGAAATTGTTTAACACCCTCTCTCCACCCCATTTCAAGGCTTTTCTATCATTTCATAAGAGCTAGATACCTCTGAAGGTCCACAGAAAGGGTATTATAGCCAGAGCATACCTAAAGCCATGTAGGGTCAGCCAAAACTCAGGAAATTAGAAAACACCTTTAAATTAACTTGCAGTCCCCCATTCCCTCTCAGTGACTCAAACACCACAGGCTTAATGGGAAGAGGGTGCCTTGGGGTGAGGCAGAAGAAAGTCTATGAATAAAATAATCTCTTGGGATACACAGGGATGTGTATCTTTCTCTGCAAGATCACTTGCTCTACAACTCGGCAGCCCATGGACTTTTTAACCTCCTCCTCTCATCATGTGGCTGGCCTGTCCTTCTCCCTTGAAGGTATTCCTCCTCCCCACACTTGAGAGAGGCGGTTTCACTTTTTGCAGTGGAGCAAGGGACACAGAGCTCCTAAGTTATGTCCTGGTGTAAATCAGGATTACATTTCGAAGGAGCAATGGGAGACCTGGTCCAAGATCCCTGGACGGATATTTCAGTGATACTAAAACCTGCATCAGCATCTTTCAGCTCCTCCTGGGCTCTGAATCAGAGACATTTTGGTGTCTAATGACAACAGATACCTCCAGGAATGTTATCACAATTGCATGTGCAACTGTACGGAGGACCAAGAGGTCCATTACTTCTGTGACAATGAAGGGCTCTGAGATATTTAGCAAGGACTTTGCTCTAATCCCAGCACATCCAGCAGAGCTGGTGTCTCTTGGGACAAAGGGGTTAATCTATGTGCTTGATATAATCTATGGGTTTGATATCTTAACTTTGCTTTTAAAAGTTGCTGCCGCAGTTTACAGCCACGCTTACTCCTGGCATCTCATCAGAAGCCCTCAAAGCACCCTGTAAAGAGTCAGCAGAGGTCTCATCTAATTCAGAGGTTTCCAAAGCAGGGGTGTGCTGAAGCACATCTGACCAAAGCCCTGTAGAGCATCATTGGAGCAAACAACTGGGAAGGAAGGCTTGGGGAGAGGGCTGCAGCTTTTGCTTTTGCCAGAAGACAAACCTTTCTGAAAGAAAGAAGAGGCAGATAAAGAAGAACCTCTGAGAGTTAAGGGCACGGAAAATGAGAAGTCACAAACACCCACAGCCAAATTGCCAAGGGAAGAAAAGCAATGCTACTGGCAAACTGAAATAATGAGGTGTCCAAAGGGACCCAGCTTCTGTTCGGTTGGCATTTCCCAGGGCAGGGCTGGAAGTGAATGGTGAGGAGAGAAGACAACTCGCCCACTCTCCCTTGGGAGGCTTCGATGCAGAGGAACAAGCTAAACAATCCCTTGCACCATGCCTGTAACGAGAGCAACCACAGCCACGATGGGAGGAAACCTGACTGCTTATCCAGAAGCCAACAACAGCTATCCTGTTCCCATAAAAGAAAAGACTTCATTTAAATAAAAAATGGGGATGCTGCAACAAACACAAATTCCCAAGGCTGAGCTTAGCGTTCATGATCACAAAACACATGTGCAACAGAGACTGGGAGTACCCCAGCCCACAGAGTTGATGCAAAGGAGTAGGGTGGAGGAAATATTCAGATCATGGAATCATGTAATGGCTTGGGTTGGAAGGGACCTTAAAGATCATCTTCTTCCACCCCCCCTGCCATGGGCAGGGACACCTCCCACTAGCCCAGGTTGCCCAAAGCCTCATCCAGCCTGGCCTTGAACCCCTCCAGGGATGGGGCATCCACAGCTTCTCTGGGCAACCTGGGCCACTGCCTCACCACCCTCACAGGAAAATATTTCTTCCCAATATCTCATCTCAATCTCCCCTCTTTCAGTTTAAGCCATTACCCCTCGTCCTGTCCCTCCACCCCTGATCCAGAGCCCCCCCATCTCTCCTGTAGCCCCCTTTCAGCACTGGAAGGTGCTGGAAGGTCTCCCCGGAGCCTTCTCTTCTCCAGGCTGAACAACCCCAACTCTCTCAGCCTGTCCTCGCACAGGAGCTGCTCCAACCTTCTGATTACCTTCGTGGCCTTTTCTGTACCCACTGTAGGAATTCGGTGGCTGCATTTTGCAGTAAAATCTATGAAAAGGTGCTTGAAACTTGCTGGTCTCTTGTCCTACAATGAGACGCACCTGTACCAGGGACTGAAGCTCACGTTGGTCTTGGCTTTCACAGGCTTGACCTCTTCTGCAGCTGATATGGCAGAGATGGGCACAGACTATCCAAGGATGTGGCACTGAGGTCCTCCTTCCTGCCTTATACCTCTGTGGTTGCTCCTCTGGTCTGCTGACCCTTGGTCTGGTGCAGTCCCATTTGTGGCTTTCTGATCTGCAACTCCATCCCTTTGGACCCCACACTCAAAGGAGCACTGTTACACGGTGCAATCCATGGGATGGATGCTCTGGGGAAGCAGCAGCTTGGGAGAGATGCTAATATCCTGAAATCACCCCACCTGCCCCTGCACCAGATGTATGTCTCATTGCCAAGGTGGGCACACACAGAGCAGCCAAGGAGAGGTAACACCACGGGAACGAGGGAAATGGGGTCAAACGCTGCAGCTGAGCATCCTAATTTTTGTTCTTCTTCTTGTGTGGGGAGGGTCAGATTTAGGATCTCGAGGACAGGATGGGACTTGATTCACTTGGTTAAGGAAAAACCAGTTTGAGTGTGATGTGACTGCAGTCGTGACGACTGACGTTCCCTTGAAAGATTGTCCTTTAAGGGAGGTTTATGCACATGAATAGTTTTTTAGAACCTGAAGCATCCCTCAAGAACCAATTTTTGAGCCAGACAAACACAACACAAAGCCAAGGTGTTGTTCCCCTGGCACGGGGAACCGCTTACCTTCTGCCACAGAGACTCTCGGGATGCCAGGGAGGAGCAGGCAGCCACGAACCAGCAGTTCCCAACCTGGCCCTGGTGTAAGTCATGGGAGCTGATCCCATCCACAAAGAGACGTGGGTCACTGCAGATTTCCTGTGGGACAGAAGAAAAACAGACACACTGGGTAAGCGAGGAGACACGAAAATCAGGAGAAAGGCTTCTGGGCAAAGGAAAATCTCTTTTCTCTCTTTCTCAGGCTCTACTTAAATCCCACCTTCAGCTTTTGGCTGGCCTCACTCATCACGCCGGTGGCAGAAGGACCCTGTCCTGCCTTCTGCTCGCACCAGGACATGGGCAGCATCTCTGCCAAAGTGACACCAGACCTAGTCCCTACTCCGTTCCAGCATCATCACAGCTTTGCTATAATTATCCCTGGTGATAACAGTACCTTTTCACACCATTACAGCCCTAGTGACCCATGCCCTTTTCTAAGTCCACTCTTTGTTTTTTTTCTCATAAGCCCTTCAGCTTTCTCTACTCTGTGACTGCTTTACAATCTTCTCCCTGTCTTACTTGGCTCTGGAGAGCATGAGAGAATCACCCAAACCCACTGTCTGGAACTTGTGGATTCATCCAAACATAAAACCCTGCAGGAGCAGGGAAAAGCCAGGCTTTTAGATGAGGAATCGCATCAGACAGTTCATCAGACAGTGCCTAAATCAGACAGTTCACCCAGGAAAGCTCAACGCAGATTGAGGGCTCAGCCATCATCGCAAGAAGTCAAGTGTCCTCACCCAGGAGGTCTGTCCTTCCAGATCTTAGCACAGAAGATGGAGCCCATGGTGGATTGTGCACGGGCACCAAGAATGGAGAAATGTGGGTAGGAGGCAGCTGGGAGGTGAGCTCATCCCTCCAACCACTCAGGCACCGAGCACATCGCCTCTCCTCTGCCCGGCTCCTGCCAGGCTGCCCTCCCTTCTTCCCACTCCAACTTAGAACCTGGCCAAGAAAGCACTTAAATACCAAGCTTCGTGTGAAACACTGTTGGTTTTTTGTTTTGTTTTGTTTTATCTTTTCTCCTAATCAAGCCAGTTTAGAAGGTCATGTCCAGCTTGAGGCTGGGAGCAGGTGGGACAGAGAACTGAAAAAAACTTTTCTCCTAAGTTATTACATTTAATTTGAAGGAGGGAAAGGAAAGCAGGTTTATTTTCTCCCCTTGTATCTCCCAATTTTTCAGCTTGGTTGCACCTAGAATAATATGTTCCCCCCAAACTTTGCCCACGAGGATTTCCATTGCCTCTGCCCATCACGGGGAGGAGCTGGAATCATGGCTTCATAAGCACCTCCTGCTATTCCCACCTACCCCAGCCAGCACCGTGCACCTCAAAAATCCTCCATCCAGACACAAATCAGGCAGGGATCAGACCCAAGGGAGAGGACTAATCCCCTTCCCAGCTGCTGGTGCTGCAGGAGGTTGGGACAAGCGCTAGAGGGAGGCAAGCTGACAGCTACCAAAGCCAAGAACCACCGGCGCTTCTCAGCATCGCTGAGCGCTGGCAGGGATGGGAGAGGAGCAGTGGGGTTTAGCTCCTGTTTCGTACCACCGAGGAAGCACCCCGCAGCAGAGGATGCATCCATCATCTCTGTCAGTGGCAGGGATGTCTGCAAAATCTTGCTCTGGGGTGGCAAAGGCACCGTGTTTGCCCCATCTGAGGACCACAGCTGCCCTTTCTGCTCTTGGATGAATCTGCAGGGTACAAAAACAAGGAGTTGCTTGGGATTATTCACTCAGGGAAGGACATGAAAGCATGAAAACATAGCCTGCGTGGTAGAAATTAGGATAGGGTAGAGGGTGGCAGATGCTCAAGGACCTTTCCTAAGAGCAGAGCTGCCAGTTAGCTGTGATTTCTCCATCACCAGGAAAGAGTTTGCAAATTAAAAACCCTCCTTTGCTCATTTTAATAGAGGGAAGCCCTATGTACTCATCAAAACACTAGCCTGCCCCATCACAGACAAGGGGTGCAGCCCATTAAACCCCACTTTCTCAGACCCACGGCAGCATTGAGGGTGCTCCTGCCAGGACAGAGTCCCTCTGCAAAACACGCTTCTCATTTGACTCAGCTTCTCTTCCCACTACTGCAGATGGGTCCCTAAGGGCATATCGTTCCTGAAGGATTCATTCAGGCAGCTCTGCAGACGCTGCAGTAGGTGTTTCCCATTCAGGCACAAACTTGGATGCGGTGTTTCAGGATGATTTTGGTCCAGGGCAGTTGTGGCTGAAAGCACGCGCTTGCTCTGCAACTTAGCAGCCCGTGGAGTTTTTAACCTCCTTCCCTCATCATGTGCAAAACCCCGTGGCAGTTTACAGCTCAACTGGAAGTTTTGCAGAAGCACAAAGGTTGCTAAATGCCATGATCCTCTGCTGTGGCAGGGGGTGACCCAGGATCTTGCATGCCTGATGCCAGGAGTCACATCAGCCCATGGAGAAGGGATACTTTGCACAAGGATAAGCCCAGCACAATATACAGGCCTGGCTGGAAGGAAACACCAATGTGAGGTCTGCACAGAACTTGGGCAAGTCCAAAAATGCTCAGTGAGTCTTCCCAGGAGTCCATCTGGAAGGGCAGAGAGGGGTTGCCATGCATCCCTGCAGAAGAACCACTCAGCACCCTCAATCCCCAGGACTAAGCTTTGTCCCAGTGGACTCCCGGTGGTCCTAAGCACAGAATCACCAAATCAATGAGGTTAGAAGAGACTTCTGCAGATCACCCACTCCATCTCACCTACTGAAAGCTGGGTCAGCTAGAGCAGGTTGTCCAGGACCATGCCCCATTGGGTTTTGAGTACCTCCAGGGATGGAGACTCCACAACCTCTCTAGGCAACCGGTGCCAGTGTTTTGGACCACCTTCACAGTAAAAAAGTTTTTTCTCATGTTTAAATGGAATTTCCTGGTTTTCAATTGGTGCTCATTGTCTCTTGTCTCACTGGGCAGCACTGAGAAGTGTGGCTCTCTTCTTCATCATTCCCCACCATCAGGTATTTATGCACAGCATTAAGATCTCCCTGAGCTTTCTCTTCTCCAGCCTGAACAGTCCCAGCTCTCTCAGCCTCTCCTCATGTCAGATGCTCCAATCCCTTAACGACCTTCATGGCCCTTCGCTGCACTTGCACTGGGGGAGGCAGCACCGCCTCCTTCTCTAACACTGCGGAGCTGATCCCATCAGGGTAAGACTCCACCATGGGTCAGTCTCACCAGCAAAACCTCCTGAGAAGGTTTCCCAAAACTTCCCAATATTAAATTATTTGGATTCTCAGTCCCTGCTGAAGCTGCTGAGTTCCTGCACACATATTGAGCAACCTGGGCTAGTGGGAGGTGTCCCTGCCCATGGCAGGGGGTTGGAAATGGATGATATCTAAGATCCCTTCCAACCCACACCATTCTGTGATTCTATGATTCTATGAAAAAAAAAAAAAAAAAAGCCAAGAAAAGCATTGCACATAGATTCCCCTTTCCTGCAGATGGAGCTGAAAGAGATAAAGGGCTTGTTCTGCAGCCAGACTGAATTGTGTGTATGTGCAGGGGGAAGAGAGAAGCAGGGATGCTCTGATGGCTTCCTCCCCTCCCTCCTGTGCAGCAGACAGAAACCAGGTGAGCAATAACATTTACCCAGGCAGGCACTTCTCCAAAAAGCAAACACTACGTCACCCTCCCAGCACCATGACCCTGAGAGAAGAGGGCAGCAAACAAACCCGCACACCCACAGGGCCTTTTGTGTTCATGTATCAGCCACCTCAGAGCCAGCTCAAACCACCCCGTGGCACCCAAGGCTTCAGCAAACAGTGAGTCTGTCCCGTACTTCATCTCACCGCAGCCAGCTCCTAGTCTGGACACAGATGGTGAACAGCAAGGAATAGGGGAGGAATGCTGAAAGCTACGGCTGCATGGTTATAAGCTGAAAGAGGGGAGATTTAGATTAGATATTAGGTGTGAGGGTGGTGAGGCAGTGGCCCAGGTTGCCCAGAGAAGCTGTGGATGCCCCATCCCTGGAGGGGTTCAAGGCCAGGCTGGATGAGGCTCTGAGCAACCTGGGCTAGTGGGAGGTGTCCCTGCCCATGGCAGGTGGGTTAGGACTTGATCTTTTAAGGTCCTTTCCAACCTAAACCATTCTATTATTCTGTGTTTCTATGATTCTATGAAGTGTTGCTCTTGTCTCCCACCCTGGTCAAGAAAGCCATCCATGCCTCTTCATGCCCAAGGATGACTTGTCTTGGAAAATCCCAAGAAAGCCTAGGCACCATCAGAGCTGATTTGCCTTCCATAAAAGTGGCAGTTGAAATGGCCACCGAACTCCACGCAACAAAATACAACTTGGAGAAAGCCTGTGCGTATGGTCCCATTGAAAGATACAGCCTGATAACACAGGGAAGGGCCAAACCAGTGATTCAAAGTTCTGGTGACTCATATACTCCTTCCCACATCCTTCCTCCTGCAAGGGACAGAGGTGGAAATCAGAGCCAGGGCTGGGAGAGGACTTTGAGGTCTCTGTCGATGAGAGGCTGATTGCAGAGGTACCAAGTCTGGCTTATAGGAGTCCAGAAAGGATCTGTGCCAGTTTGCTCCCTCCGGCTTTGTGTTACTGAAGTCCATTAAGGAAAAAAAAACCCAATCAGTGCAATTATCTTGCACTTGGTGGTGTAATTTTTGCTGAAAAACATGTGGGCTTTTCCTCTGCTCTCCCCCTTGGTACTGTTTCCCCCAATACACAAAATTTAATTCCAAATGCATTTAAACCAGAAAACATCAGCCTCATCTTCTCCAGCTAGTCCCATTCCACTCAAGGTAGTAATAAGCTAATCACCCTCTAATTGGCTCTATAATTGGCGATTGCCGTATTATAAATGTTTCTCAGTGCAGATTTCTGAGCTTTAGATTCACTGGGGATCTGGATCGTGTCAAGCCAGCTGTGGGGAGGGAAAAAGCTCAGGGGGGAGAGCAACCATGTGAGATACAACATCTGCTGCATGCCAGGACCACTTTTTGCTAACAAGATTTTGCAAAGAGCAGACTAAGTCTAATTGCATTGCAGAGCCTGGCTGTTTCAGGAACAACGCTTTCACTCAGACTTGCAAAATCAGCAAGATAATCTATTAGCGTGGCTGTGCTTCCCACCTCCTGGGCAATGGGGAACCAAAAGGATCCCGTGCCTTAAATGCCACTCACACAGCCAAGAGAACAAGAGGCATCCAAGCACAGCAAGCAACGGTGACACCGCTGCCACAAAGGCCCCTGCACTGCCTTGCTGCAGGTACCTGCACTGGGATGCAATTTTGCAAAAAGGGCAATGAAAAAATTTGCAGCAGGTGACATAGGGAAGGGAAAGGAAATAGGGTGAGTTTAGAAAACCAGTGGTCTGTGTTTTCAGGGAGATTATTATTGAATCATAAAATCACAGAATGATTTAGGTTGGAAGGGACCTTAAAGATCACTGAGTTCCAGCCCCCCTGCCATGGGCAGGGACACCTCCCACTAGCCCAGGTTGCCCAAAGCCTCATCCAGCCTGGCCTTGAACCCCTCCAGGGATGGGGCATTTACTACCTCTCTGGGCAACCTGTTCCAGTCTTTCACCACCCTCACTGTAAAACATTTCTTCCTTATACATAGTCTGAATCTCCCCTCTTTTAGTTTAGAACCATAACCCCTTGTCCTATTGCTACAGGCCCTACTAAAAATTACATCCTTAATGGCTCACCTTCACACACGTGGAAGCGTAGGTTTGGCTGATAATATCTACACCCTATAAAACTGTTTGTGGGGGTTTTTTATTGCCTTAGTCAGGCATCCCTAATGCTAATCCACCCAGAGTATCTCAGTGTATACACAGTTGTATCTGTTATAATCTCCCACACCACGCAAGGGGCGTTGGACCCTCCACCCACAGCAAACAGGACTGGCTTGTAAAGGGAGGCAACAAAAAATACACACCCCACCGACCCCACGACTCTGCTTTTGTACCTCACCACCATGCCATACCATTTGTTTTGGCAGCAGAAAGAGCGGGGACGGTGGCAAACAAGATCTAAAGGTCAATTTGCAGGTTTATCAGCTTTGGCAGCTCCCCCAGTGGTTTTATCGTCCAGGTACCCAAAGTACAAAGGCACTAAGGAGGTCTGTTAAAGCAATGAGACGTGGAGAGGTGCCACATGCTGTGAGAGCACTGCACCTCCCCGTGGGCAGACAGAGAGGGAGAAGGATGGCAAGGAGACTGGAACATGTTAAGAGACCCCGGACCCACAGTACCCATTCCTCCCACCCATGATCTCAAGGGGTGGACTCTTGGAAGCCTCACCATTATTCAGCCCAGGACTTCTTCGGTCTTTACCCAGCCAAGACTGGTGCAGAGGCCACCACAGCCTGGCTTTTAGCATCTCCACGCATTCAGAAGCAGCCCTCCCCAGACTGCCTCTCCCACCAGGAGTCGGTTTGATGTGCCTGGTTGAAGAGCCACTAAAAAAAAATAACCCCTGGATCCCGATGGCCCCAAAATCTACAGATCTCAGAGATGAAGCAGGAAAGTCTTCACATGCTTCCCTGACAAAGAGAGGGGTGGGATGCTCAAAGCAGTGAGATGACTGAAGCAGTGCCTGCTTGCAGCCCACAAAGCCAACTGTGTTTTGGGCTGCATTAAAAAAGGGGTGGCCAGCAGGGAGAAGGAGGTGATTGTTTCCCTCTACTCAGCTCTGGTGAGACCCCATCTGCAGTGCTGTGTCCAGGCCTGGGGCCCCCAGCACAGGAAGGACGTGGAGCTCTTGGAGCGGGTGCAGAGGAGGGCCACGAAGATGATCAGAGGGCTGGAGCACCTCTCCTGTGAGGAAAGGTTGAGGGAACTGGGCTTGTTCATCTTGGAGAAGAGAAGGCTCCGGGAGACCTCATTGCGGCCTTCCAGTGCTTGAAGGGAGCCTGTAAACAGGAGGGGGAGCGACTGTTTACGAGGGTGGATAGTGACAGGA